>NC_091363.1:1327741-1337741 GCF_038502225.1 Cherax quadricarinatus
CAACAACACAACGTCTACAGTACATCAACAAGACACAAGTAAAGGGGACAGAACCTTCACATCAGAGTCACAGAGGGATACAGGTCCTGCCAGAGCCAGGGAGGCGTCATCACTGAGATGCTCTTAATGACGGGTATATATCTATCTACTGCTGAGACTATTTTTTAAGTAGCAGCAGTAGTAGCGGTGATGGTGATACTAGTACTAGAATTAGTAATAGTAATAGTAGTAGCAGCGAGTGTAGTAGTGTTAGTAGTGCTACTATTGGTAGTAGTAGCAGTAGGAGTAGTTGGAGTAGTAGTAACAGTAGTAGCAGTATTAATAGTAGTGGTGGTGACACTACTTCTAACAGTAACAATAGTAATATTGGTATTAGTAGTGATAAGTGTCCATATCTACACACATCTTATCATTTAAAGCAATTAAAAAAACTAAATTTATAGTAGTTACCCATTAACAAGAACCATTTTCTATTATTGTCTTCATAGAAAACGGTTATATTTTTGGGGTAGCTCATGTAATAATTACATACGACTGTCAGTGTCTATACACTGTGTATCCCTCAGTGTATATACACTGTATACCTCTCAGTGTATATACACTGAGTATCCCTCAGTGTATATATACTGTATACCTCTCAGTGTATATACACTGTGTATCCCTCAGTGTATATACACTGTATACCTCTCAGTGTATATACACTGAGTATCCCTCAGTGTATATATACTGTATACCTCTCAGTGTATATACACTGAGTATCCCTCAGTGTATGTACACTGTGAATTCCTTAGTGTATATACAGTGAGTATCCCTAAGTGTATATACACTGAGTATCCCTCAGTGTATATATACTGTATACCCCTCAGTGTATATACACTGAGTATCCCTCAGTGTATGTACACTGTGAATTCCTTAGTGTATATACAGTGAGTATCCCTAAGTGTATATACACTGAGCATCCCTCAGTGCATATACACTGTGTATCCCTCAGTGCATATACACTGTGTATCCCTCAGTGTATATACACTGTGTATCCCTCAGTGTATATACACTGTATACCTCTCAGTGTATATACACTGTGAATTCCTCAGTGCATATACACTGTGTATCCCTCAGTGCATATACACTGTGTATCCCTCAGTGTATATACACTGAGTATCCCTCAGTGTATATTCACTGTGTATCCCTCAGTGTATATACACTGTATACCTCTCAGTGTATATACACTGAGTATCCCTCAGTGTATATACACTGAGTATCCCTCAGTGTATACACACTGAGTATCCCTCAGTGTATATTCACTGTGTATCCCTCAGTGTATATAAACTGAGTATCCCTCAGTGCATATACACTGTGTATCCCTCAGTGTATATACACTGAGTATCCCTCAGTGTATATACACTGAGTATCCCTCAGTGTATATACACTGAGTATCCCTCAGTGTATATACACTGTGTATCCCTCAGTGTATATACACTGAGTATCCCTCAGTGTATATACACTGTGTATCCCTCAGTGTATATACACTGAGTATCCCTCAGTGTATATACACTGAGTATCCCTCAGTGTATATAAACTGAGTATCCCTCAGTGTATATACACTGAGTATCCCTCAGTGTATATACACTGTGTATCCCTCAGTGTATATACACTGAGTATCCCTCAGTGTATATACACTGTGTATCCCTCAGTGTATATACACTGAGTATCCCTCAGTGTATATAAACTGAGTATCCCTCAGTGTATATACACTGAGTATCCCTCAGTGTATATACACTGTGTATCCCTCAGTGTATATACACTGAGTATCCCTCAGTGTATATACACTGAGTATCCCTCAGTGTATATACACTGTGTATCCCTCAGTGTATATACACTGAGTATCCCTCAGTGTATATACACTGAGTATCCCTCAGTGTATATACACTGTGTATCCCTCAGTGTATATACACCGAGTATCCCTCAGTGTATATACACTGAGTATCCCTCAGTGTATATACACTGAGTATCCCTCAGTGTATATACACTGTGTATCCCTCAGTGTATATACACTGAGTATCCCTCAGTGTATATACACTGAGTATCCCTCAGTGTATATACACTGAGTATCCCTCAGTGTATATACACTGAGTATCCCTCAGTGTATATACACTGTGTATCCCTCAGTGTATATACACTGAGTATCCCTCAGTGTATATACACTGAGTATCCCTCAGTGTATATACACTGTGTAGCCCTCAGTGTATATACACTGAGTATCCCTCAGTGTATATACACTGTGTATCCCTCAGTGTATATACACTGAGTATCCCTCAGTGTATATACACTGAGTATCCATCAGTGCATATACACTGTGGAAAGTACTGTATATATTTTCCAGAAATACAGTAGTTATATGTAAATAGATGACCATACTGTATTTAATAATATTTATGTCATAGAAAACGGAAAGCCTGCGTCTGCGCAGACGAGACTCGCCATCTTGGTTTTGAATTTGTATTAGAAACGTTGGTGAATGGGGAAGAATTTTTCGTGCTCTAGAGGTTAAAATTGTGTTGACACCTCTCAAATAGGAGACGAAATTGGTGGATGTGCATTCCTGCATAAATTGAGATATCAGACGACTGGACAAGACAGCTCCAGGAACCTCAGATAAGCTCTCTAGATTTGTGTGTAATTCTGGCCAGCATTATTTTCATAGATTTAGTTAGAGTGAGGTTTTCTGAGTATGATACACATTAATCTCCAGTCAAATTGGTGAGTGATATTAAGATATATCTTCCTTCTGTTATGTAATTGTGTATATATATATATAACCATTTATTATTTTTAATGTACAGTCCACAAATTTATATATTTACCAGTATTCCTGGTGTATGTATATTTCATTTAATTAATAGGTCCAGAGCAACTTGTGGTTATGACAGTGGTAGGTATCGAAGGGGGACATTTTTTGCGACCTAGGTGTCCCAAATTCCTACTTATCTAACTGATAAATAATAATTATCTATGTTCATTTACTGTTATGTACATAATTATACATACAGATAAATGCAATTTTCCACATACACTGAGTATCCCTCAGTGTATATACACTGTGTATCCCTCAGTGTATATACACTGAGTATCCCTCAGTGTATATACACTGAGCATCCCTCAGTGTATATACACTGAGCATCCATCAGTGTATATACACTGTGTATCCCTCAGTGTATATACACTGAGTATCCCTCAGTGTATATACACTGAGCATCCATCAGTGTATATACACTGTGTATCCATCAGTGTATATACACTGTGTATCCATCAGTGTATATACACTGTGTATCCATCAGTGTATATACACTGTGTATTCATCAGTGTATATACACTGTGTATCCATCAGTGTATATACACTGAGCATCCCTCAGTGTATATACACTGAGCATCCATCAGTGTATATACACTGTGTATCCCTCAGTGTATATACACTGAGTATCCCTCAGTGTATATACACTGAGCATCCCTCAGTGTATATACACTGAGCATCCATCAGTGTATATACACTGTGTATCCCTCAGTGTATATACACTGAGTATCCCTCAGTGTATATACACTGAGCATCCATCAGTGTATATACACTGTGTATCCCTCAGTGTATATACACTGAGTATCCCTCAGTGTATATACACTGAGCATCCCTCAGTGTATATACACTGAGCATCCATCAGTGTATATACACTGTGTATCCCTCAGTGTATATACACTGAGTATCCCTCAGTGTATATACACTGAGCATCCATCAGTGTATATACACTGTGTATCCCTCAGTGTATATACACTGAGCATCCCTCAGTGTATATACACTGAGCATCCCTCAGTGTATATACACTGAGCATCCATCAGAGTATATACACTGTGTATCCCTCAGTGTATATACACTGAGTATCCCTCAGTGTATATACACTGAGCATCCATCAGTGTATATACACTGTGTATCCATCAGTGTATATACACTGTGTATCCATCAGAGTATATACACTGAGAAATTAGTAACAGTGTTAAGGATGAAACTATATATATATATATATATATATATATATATATATATATATATATATATATATATATATATATATATATATATATATATATATATATATATATATATATATATATATATATATATATATATACATAATGTATATAATGTTCATATATCATTGTTTTATGCTATAAATTAAAATTCTCGTATTTTCATTATAGACTAAACCGGAAGTTAGTTAAATGTGTTTAATTAAAACTTGTGTCCACCTGTTGAATTTTACATTGAGATTAATATCATGGGAAGATTTACATGTAAATGATTTACAATGTATAATGTTTATTATAGTCTGAACCAGGACGAAGGGGGGGGGACTACTTTCTCGCTCTGGTGTGGGCGAAATGTTGGTGAGGTAGATTGTTTTCCTGTATCAGGGTGATTCGACCCCCTGCAGGTACTGGCAGGTGAGTACGTGGAGGTGCAGGTCTAACCTTACACGAGGTTTCGCTCAGTTTTTGGCTATTAAAGGGCGAAATGTTGCAGATTCTATTTTTTATATCTGATTCTTGAGCCAACGGTGTCGTGTGGGGGAGCCCTGTCATACCTGTGCTTATAGCTGTGTATTTAGCGTGAGTGCATTCTGTGTTTATCTCTGATAATTCCCTCTCACAGCATCTGCATTTCCTCCTGCTTCTTACCTTTCCCAAACCCTCACGGGGGCAGGAACAGGCTTACTCTAACCAGGAATTCAATTACGCCAGAATGGAGTCAGTTGTATTAAGCGAAGCTGGAAAACATTAAGTTGAACTAAGGGAGAGTGCAAGCCAGTGAAACACTTTAAATACAGCAAGAACACTAATTGGCACTCAGGGTGAGTGTCAGCAGCAGCTGGTGCTGCTGACACTGCTGTTTCTGGAGTCACAGTCACAATACCCACACTAAAAACATGTATATCTCTGGTAACCTAACCATAAGTTTCAATTAAACCGATATATACAGGTCTTATTTACAGATTGTGGTTTATATATATATATATATATATATATATATATATATATAAATATATATATATATATATATATATATATATATATATATATATATATATATATATATATATATCGATCTTTATCTGAGATCTTGTTCAGCCTCTTCAATACAGGAGAGAGAAAAGTCTTGGCTTCTAGAGTGAGTAAATGTGATGGTGAAATATACGTTGAAGGAGGGCCCGTGGGGCTCCCCTTGGGCCCAGGAACCCCCAGGGGTTCAGGGAGGAACTTACGCAGAATACTGGACACCAAGAATATCATTGTCTCAACAGAGATGGTCACTCAGGCTGACGTCTGCTTCCTGATGTCTGACGTCTGCTGTCTGAGCTTGACTCTCACCAACACTCACCCAGGTCACCAGGACAGCTCTGGAGTCATGGACAGGTTAGATACGTGACATTGGCTTGGTGAACCCTGTGTGTGTGTGTGTATGTGTGTGTGTGTGTGTGTGTGTGTACTCACCTAATTGTACTCACCTAATTGTGGTTGCAGGGGTCGAGACTCAGCTCCTGGCCCCGCCTCTTCACTGATCGCTACTAGGTCCTGTCTCTCTCTGCTTCCTGAGCTGTATCATACCTCTTCTTAGAACTATGTATGGTTCCTGCCTCCACTACTTCACTTGCTAGGCTATTCCACTTTCTGACGACTCTATGACTGAAGAAATACTTCCTAATGTCCCTGTGACTCGTCTGAGTCTTCAGCTTCCAGTTGTGACCCCTTGTCCCTCTGTCCCCTCTCTGGAACATCCTATCTCTGTCCACCTTGTCTATTCCCCGCAGTATCTTGTATGTCGTTATCATGTTTCCCCTGACCCTTCTGTCCTCCAGTGTCGTCAGTCCGATTTCCCTCAACCTTTCCTCGTACGACATTCCCATGAGCTCTGGGACTAGCCTTGTTGCAAACCTTTGTACTTTCTCTAACTTCTTGACGTGCTTGACCAGGTGTGGGTTCCAGACTGGTGCTGCATACTCCAGTATGGGCCTAACATACACAGTGTACAGTGTCTTGAACGATTCCTTATTAAGGTATCGGAACGCTATTCTCAGGTTTGCCAGGTGCCCGTATGCTGCAGCAGTTATTTCGTTGATGTGTGCCTCCGGTGATGTGCTCGGTGTTATGGTCACCCCAAGGTCTTTCTCCCTGAGTGAGGTCTGTAGTCTTTGTCCACCTAGCCTATACTCTGTCTGCGGTCTTCTTTGCCCCTCCCCAATCTTCATGACTTTGCATTTGGCTGGATTGAATTCGAGAAGCCAGTTACTGGACCACATGTCCAGCCTGTCCAGGTCTCTTTGCAGTCCTGCCTCATCCTCATCCGATTTAATTCTTCTCATCAACTTCACATCATCTGCGAACAGGGACACTTCAGAGTCTATTCCTTCCATCATGTCGTTCACATATATCAAAAATAGCACTGGTCCTAGAACTGACCCCTGTGGGACCCCACTCGTCACAGGCGCCCACTGTGATACCTCTTCACGTACCATGACTCGTTGCTGCCTCCCTGTCAGGTATTCCCTGATCCATTGCAGTGTCCTCCCTTTTACATGCGCCTGATCCTCCAGCTTCTGCACTAATCTCTTGTGGGGAACTGTGTCAAAGGCCTTCCTGCAGTCTAGGAAAACGCAATCTACCCACCCCTCTCTCTCATGTCTTACTTCTGTTACCTTGTCATAAAACTCCAGGAGGTTTGTGATACAAAATTTGCCTTCCATGAACCCATGCTGGTTTTCATTTATAATCTTGTTCCTTTCCAGGTGTTCGACCACTCTCCTCCTGATAATCTTCTCCATGACTTTGCACACAATACATGTCAGAGACACAGGTCTGTAGTTTAGCGCCTCGTTTCTGTTTCCTTTCTTAAATATGGGGACTACATTAGCTGTCTTCCTTTTCTCAGGTAGTTGCCCAGTTTCAAGGGATGTGTTGAAGATTGTGGTTAGAGGCACGCACAGCATCTCTGCTCCTTCTCTAAGGAGCCATGGGGAGATGTTGTCCGGTCCCATCGCCTTTGAGGTGTCAAGGTCACTTAGGAGCTTCTTCACCTCCTCCTCGGTTGTTTGTATGTCATCCAACACTTGTTGGTATATTCCCTCTTGATGTTCCCTTCTGTGCTGTCTTCCCACAGCCTTTCCTGTCTCTACTGTAAAAACTTCCTTAAATCTCCTGTTCAGCTCCTCACATACCTCCTGATCATTTCTTGTGAGTTCTTCACCTTCTGTCCTTAATCTGATCACCTGGTCTTTGACTGTTGTCTTCCTCCTGATGTGGCTATACAACAGTTTTGGGTCAGTCTTGATTCTCGATGCTATGTCATTTTTATACTGTCGCTGGGCCTCCCTCCTTACCTGTGCATACTTATTCCTGGCTCTGCGACTGATCTCCCTATTTTCGTGTGTTCTCTGCCTTCTGTACTTTTTCCATTCTCTATTGCACTTTGTTTTTGCCTCCTTACACCGTCGGGTAAACCAGGGGCTCGTTCTGGTCTTCCCGTTGTTACTGTTGCCCTTGGGAATAAACCTTTCCACTGCCTCCTTGCATTTTGTTGTTACATATTCCATCATTTCATTTACTGGTTTTCCTGCCAGTTCTCTGTCCCACTGGACCTCCCGCAGGAAGTTCTTCAACCCTATGTAGTCCCCTCTTTTATAGTCAGGCTTTTCCCATTCAACTCCTGTTATTCTCTCCACTTGCAGCTCTACTATGTATTCAAAGCACAGAACCACGTGGTCACTAGCTCCTAGGGGACTCTCATACTTGATGTCCTCAATGTCTGAGCTGCCCAGGGTGAACACAAGGTCCAATCTTGCTGGTTAATCCTCCCCTCTCACTCTGGTAGTGTCCTTAACATGTTGGTGCATGAGGTTTTCCAGCACCACGTCCAACATCCTGGCTCTCCATGTTTCGGGACCCCCCATGTGGCTCCAGGTTTTCCCAGTCAATCTCCCTGTGGTTGAAATCCCCCATAACCAGCAACTTTGCTCTGCTGGAGTGAGCTCTTCTTGCCACCTCAGCAAGTGTGTCCACCATTGCTCTGTTGCTCTCTTCATATTCCTCTCTTGGCCTCCTGCAGTTCTGTGGTGGATTATACATCACTGCAATGACCACTTTGTGTTCCCCAGACTGAGGTGTACCTACTATGTAGTCTCTTTCTTCCGTCTCATCTATGCCTTCCATTTTCTCGAATTTCCATCCGTTTTTTACTAGCAGAGCAACCCCACCTCCCCCTCTGCCCCTTCTATCTTTCCTCATGATCTGGTATCCTGGTGGGAAGATTGCATCTGTTATTGTCTCTGTGAGTTTTGTATCTGTAACTGCTATGATGTCTGGGGACTTCTCATTGATTCTTTCTTGCCATTCCTCATGTTTATTCGTTAATCCATCTGCATTTGTGTACCAAACCTTCAACTTCTGTTCTAATACTGTAACTGTGGTGTGGTGTGTGTGTATGTGTGTGTGTGTGTGTGTGTGTGTACGTGTGTGTACTCATCTATTTGTGGTTGCAGGAGTCGAGATATAGCTCTTGGCCCCGCCTCATAACTGATTGCTACTAGGTCCTCTCTCTCCTTGCTCTATGAGTTTTATCATACCTCGTTTTAAAACTATGTATGGCGTGTGTGTGTGTGTGTATCTGTGTGTGTGTGTGTGTGTGTGTGTGTGTGTGTGTGTGTGTGTGTGTGTGCTTTCTGTTTCTACACCAATAAAACCCGTCGTTCCCTCTCCACACAGTTGAGAGTTGACCAGTTGAAGTCTTTGTACACAGAGTTGCTAGCCTTTATTCACAAAATTCTTCAAATTCTCCGTGAACTTTTTCTTCGTAAAACACTGCTTGAATTGTGTTTGTATATTCTGGCTATATTCTAGTGTATATATAAGAATAAGAAGGATATACGAAGTCAAAGTAAAGTGGTAACCTGGAGTCTGGGAGGTAATAATGTTAGGTTCGTGATGCAGCATCACAAGATGGCAAGACAGGAGGAGTCACAGACACACACAATTAGATTTTTGTCTCCCAAGTGACTAGTTTATTGTGTACCTAATATCCATCCTGTGGTACATTACATGTGTCACCACCAGTGATACATCTCCACGTGTGTCACCACCAGTGATACACCACCACATGTGTCTCTACCAGTGATACATCACCACCACATGTGTCACTACCAGTGATACACCACCACATGTATCACCACCAGTGATACACTACCACATGTGTCACCACCAGTGATACATCTCCACGTGTATCACCACCAGTGATACACCACCACATGTATCACCACCAGTGATACACCACCACATGTATCACCACCAGTGATACACCACCACATGTGTCTCTACCAGTGATACACCACCATATGTGTCTACCAGTGATACACTACCACATGTGTCACCACCAGTGATACATCACCACATGTGTCACCACCAGTGATACATCTCCACGTGTGTCACCACCAGTGATACACTACCACATCTGTCACCACCAGTGATACACCACCACATGTGTCTCTACCAGTGATACATCACCACATGTGTCTCTACCAGTGATACACCACCACATGTGTCTCTACCAGTGATACACTACCACATGTGTCACCACCAGTGATGCATCACCACATGTGTCACTACCAGTGATACACTACTACATGTGTCACCACCAGTGATACACCACCACATGTGTCTCTACCAGTGATACACTACCACAAGTGTCACCACCAGTGATACACGACCACATGTGTCACCACCAGTGATACATCACCACATGTGTCACCACCAGTGATACACCACCACATGTGTCACCACCACTGATACACTACCACATGTGTCACCACCAGTGATACACCACCACATGTGTCACTACCAGTGATACACCACCACATGTGTCACCACCAGTGAAATATCCCCACATGTGTCACCACCAGTGATACACCAC
>NC_091363.1:1342741-1360241 GCF_038502225.1 Cherax quadricarinatus
TAACCTAGTGACTGTGTCTATAACCCAGTGATTGTGTCAATAACCTAGTGACTGTGTCTATAACCTAGTGACTGTGTCTATAACCCAGTGACTGTGTCAATAACCTAGTGACTGTGTCTATAACCTAGTGACTGTGTCTATAATCTAGTGACTGTGTCTGTAACCCAGTGACTGTGTCTAAAACCTAGTGACTGTGTCTATAACTCAGTGACTGTGTCAATAACCTAGTGACTGTGCCTATAACCTAGTGACTGTGTCTATAACCTAGTGACTGTGTCTATAACCCAGTGACTGTGTCTATAACCTAGTGACTGTGTCTATAACCCAGTGACTGTGTCTATAACCTAGTGACTGTGTCTATAACCCAGTGACTGTGTCTATAACCTAGTGACTGCGTCTATAACCTAGTGACTGTGTCTATAACCTAGTAACTGTGTCTATAACCCAGTGACTGTATCTATAACCTAGTGAGTGTGCCTATAACCCAGTGACTGTGTCTATAACCTAGTGACTGTGTCTATAACCTAGTGACTGTGTCTATAATCCAGTGACTGTGTCTATAACCCAGTGACTGTGTCTATAACTACCTAGTGACTGTGTCTATAACCTAGTGACTGTCTATAACTACCTAGTGACTGTGTCTATAACTATCTAGTGACTGTGTCTGTAACTACCTAGTGACTGTATCTATAACCTAGTGACTGTGTCTATAACTACCTAGTGACTGTGTCTATAACTACCTAGTGACTGTATCTATAACCTAGTGACTGTGTCTATAACTACCTAGTGACTGTGTCTATAACTACCTAGTGACTGTGTCTATAACTACCTAGTGACTGTATCTATAACCTAGTGACTGTGTCTATAACTACCTAGTGACTGTGTCTGTAACTACCTAGTGACTGTGTCTATAACCTAGTGACTGTGTCTATAACTACCTAGTGACTGTGTCTATAACCTAGTGACTGTGTCTATAACTACCTAGTGACTGTGTCTATAACCTAGTGACTGTGTCGTAAACATGTACTACCGTCACTACTACTACTAATAATAATAATAATAATGAGAGAGAGAGAGAGAGAGAGAGAGAGAGAGAGAGAGAGAGAGAGAGAGAGAGAGAGAGAGAGAGAGAGAGAGAGAGAGAGAGAGAGAGCGTTACACACAGCATCCAGCTAGGCTGGGGAGATTACATCTCACACAGTCCTTCCTTTGTCTCTCACTCAAGTGAGGAGGACAACATCTCTCCCTTCCTCCCTCTCTCTCTCTCTCCCTCCTGATGAAGTGAGTCACCAACTCCCTAAACCACCATCACCACCACCATCACCACCACACCCACCACCACAACCACACCCACAACCACCACCACCAGTCATCAGGAGACACACAAAGCCTTCCAGTTTATCTAGCCACACACACAAACACAAACACAAACACGGCTTCACTATAGATATCAAAACTCCAAGCACACACACCTGCCTTGATTACTCTCTCTCTCTCTCTCTCTCTCTCTCTCTCTCTCTCTCTCTCTCTCTCTCTCTCTCTCTCTCTCTCTCTCTTTCTCTCTCTCTCTCTCTCTCTCTCTCTACATTAATAAGGGAACTAGAGTCAGCTGTGTCATTGTTGTCAGTCTAGTGTGATACTCTGGATTACACTCTCTCCTGTCTTAATAACGTGTGTGTGTGTGTGTGTGTGTGTGTGTGTGTGTGTGTGTGTGTGTGTGTGTGTGTGTGTGTGTGTGTGTGTGTGTGTGTGTGTGTGTGTGAGTGTGTCACCCACAAACACTATCAGAGTCAGCCACACACCATCAGTGTCAGTCACACACCATCAGTGTCAGACACACACCATCAGTGTCAGCCACACACCATCAGTGTCAGCCACACACCATCAGTGTCAGCCACACACCATCAGTGTCAGCCACACACCATCAGTGTCAGACACACACCATCAGTGTCAGCCACACACCATCAGTGTCAGCCACACACCATCAGTGTCAGCCACACGCCATCAGTGTCAGTCACACACCATCAGTGTCAGCCACACACCATCAGTGTCAGCCACACAACATCAGTGTCAGCCACACACCATCAGTGTCAGCCACACACCATCAGTGTCAGCCACACACCATCAGTGTCAGCCACACACCATCAGTGTCAGCCACACACCATCAGTGTCAGCCACACGCCATCAGTGTCAGTCACACACCATCAGTGTCAGCCACACACCATCAGTGTCAGCCACACACCATCAGTGTCAGCCACACACCATCAGTGTCAGCCACACACCATCAGTGTCAGCCACACACCATCAGTGTCAGTCACACACCATCAGTGTCAGCCACACACCATCAGTGTCAGCCACACACCATCAGTGTCAGCCACACACAATCAGTGTCAGCCACACACCATCAGTGTCAGTCACACACCATCAGTGTCAGCCACACACCATCAGTGTCAGCCACACACCATCAGTGTCAGCCACACTCCATCAGTGTCAGCCACACACTATCAGTGTCAGCCACACACTATCAGTGTCAGCCAAACAGCATCAGTGTCAGCCACACACCATCAGTGTCAGCCACACACCATCAGTGTCAGCCACACACCATCAGTGTCAGCCACACACCATCAGTGTCAGACACACAGCATCAGTGTCAGCCACACACCATCAGTGTCAGCCACACACCATCAGTGTCAGTCACACACCATCAGTGTCAGCCACACACCATCAGTGTCAGCCACACAGCATCAGTGTCAGCCACACACCATCAGTGTCAGCCACACACCATCAGTGTCAGCCACACACCATCAGTGTCAGCCACACACCATCAGTGTCAGTCACACACCATCAGTGTCAGACACACACCATCAGTGTCAGTCACACACCATCAGTGTCAGCCACACACCATCAGTGTCAGCCACACACCATCAGTGTCAGCCACACAGCATCAGTGTCAGCCACACACCATCAGTGTCATCCACACACCATCAGTGTCAGCCACACACCATCAGTGTCAGTCACACACCATCAGTGTCAGCCACACACCATCAGTGTCAGCCACACAGCATCAGTGTCAGCCACACACCATCAGTGTTATCCACACACCATCAGTGTCAGCCACACACCATCAGTGTCAGTCACACACCATCAGTGTCAGCCACACACCATCAGTGTCAGCCACACAGCATCAGTGTCAGCCACACACCATCAGTGTCAGCCACACACCATCAGTGTCAGTCACACACCATCAGTGTCAGCCACACACCATCAGTGTCATCCACACACAATCAGTGTCAGCCACACACCATCAGTGTCAGTCACACACCATCAGTGTCAGCCACACAACATCAGTGTCAGCCACACAGCATCAGTGTCAGTCACACACCATCAGTGTCAGCCACACACCATTAGTGTCAGCCACACAACATCAGTGTCAGCCACACATAATCAGTGTCAGCCACACACCATCAGTGTCAGCCACACACCATCAGTGTCAGCCACACATTATCAGTGTCAGCCACACACCATCAGTGTCAGCCACACAGCATCAGAGTCAGCCACACAGCATCAGTGTCAGTCACACACCATCAGTGTCAGCCACACACCATCAGTGTCAGTCACACACCATCAGTGTCAGCCACACACCATCAGTGTCAGCCACACACCATCAGTGTCAGCCACACACCATCAGTGTCAGTCACACACCATCAGTGTCAGCCACACACCATCAGTGTCAGCCACACACCATCAGTGTCAGCCACACACCATCAGTGTCAGCCACACACCATCAGTGTCAGTCACACACCATCAGTGTCAGCCACACACCATCAGTGCCAGCCACACACCATCAGTGTCAGCCACACTCCATCAGTGTCAGCCACACACCATCAGTGTCAGCCACACACCATCAGTGTCAGTCACACACCATCAGTGTCAGCCACACACCATCAGTGTCAGCCACACACCATCAGTGTCAGCCACACACCATCAGTGTCAGCCACACGCCATCAGTGTCAGTCACACACCATCAGTGTCAGCCACACACCATCAGTGTCAGCCACACAACATCAGTGTCAGCCACACACCATCAGTGTCAGCCACACACCATCAGTGTCAGCCACACACCATCAGTGTCAGCCACACACCATCAGTGTCAGCCACACACCATCAGTGTCAGCCACACACCATCAGTGTCAGCCACACGCCATCAGTGTCAGTCACACACCATAAGTGTCAGCCACACACCATCAGTGTCAGCCACACACCATCAGTGTCAGCCACACACCATCAGTGTCAGCCACACACCATCAGTGTCAGCCACACACCATCAGTGTCAGTCACACACCATCAGTGTCAGCCACACACCATCAGTGTCAGCCACACACCATCAGTGTCAGCCACACACAATCAGTGTCAGCCACACACCATCAGTGTCAGTCACACACCATCAGTGTCAGCCACACACCATCAGTGTCAGCCACACACCATCAGTGTCAGCCACACTCCATCAGTGTCAGCCACACACCATCAGTGTCAGCCACACACCATCAGTGTCAGCCACACACCATCAGTGTCAGACACACACCATCAGTGTCAGCCACACACCATCAGTGTCAGCCACACACCATCAGTGTCAGCCACACACCATCAGTGTCAGCCACACACCATCAGTGTCAGCCACACACCATCAGTGTCAGCCACACACCATCAGTGTCAGCCACACACCATCAGTGTCAGCCACACACCATCAGTGTCAGCCACACACCATCAGTGTCAGCCACACACCATCAGTGTCACACACAGCATCAGTGTCAGCCACACACGATCAGTGTCAGCCACACACCATCAGTGTCAGCCACACACCATCAGTGTCAGCCACACAGCATCAGTGTCAGCCACACACCATCAGTGTCAGCCACACACCATCAGTGTCAGCCACACACCATCAGTGTCAGCCACACACCATCAGTGTCAGCCACACACCATCAGTGTCAGCCACACACCATCAGTGTCAGCCACACACCATCAGTGTCAGTCACACAGCATCAGTGTCAGCCACACACCATCAGTTTCAGCCACACACCGTCAGTGTCAGCCACACACCATCAGTGTCAGCCACGCACCATCAGTGTCAGCCACACACCATCAGTGTCATTCACACACCATCAGTGTCAGCCACACACCATCAGTGTCAGCCACACACCATCAGTGTCAGCCACACACCATCAGTGTCAGCCACACACCATCAGTGTCAGCCACACACCATCAGTGTCAGCCACACACCATCAGTGTCAGACACACAGCATCAGTGTCAGCCACACAACATCAGTGTCAGCCACACACCATCAGTGTCAGCCACACACCATCAGTGTCAGCCACACACCATCAGTGTCAGCCACACACCATCAGTGTCAGCCACACACCATCAGTGTCAGCCACACACCATCAGTGTCAGCCACACACCACCAGTGTCAGCCACACACCATCAGTGTCAGCCACACACCATCAGTGTCAGCCACACACCATCAGTGTCAGCCACACACCATCAGTGTCAGCCACACACCATCAGTGTCAGACACACAGCATCAGTGTCAGCCACACAGCATCAGTGTCAGCCACACACCATCAGTGTCAGCCACACACCATCAGTGTCAGCCACACACCATCAGTGTCAGCCACACACCATCAGTGTCAGCCACACACCATCAGTGTCAGCCACACACCATCAGTGTCAGCCACACACCATCAGTGTCAGCCACACACCATCAGTGTCAGCCACACACCATCAGTGTCAGCCACACACCACCAGTGTCAGCCACACACCATCAGTGTCAGCCACACACCATCAGTGTCAGCCACACACCATCAGTGTCAGCCACACACCATCAGTGTCAGCCACACACCATCAGTGTCAGACACACAGCATCAGTGTCAGCCACACAGCATCAGTGTCAGCCACACACCATCAGTGTCAGCCACACACCATCAGTGTCAGCCACACACCATCAGTGTCAGCCACACACCATCAGTGTCAGCCACACACCATCAGTGTCAGCCACACACCATCAGTGTCAGCCACACACCATCAGTGTCAGCCACACACCATCAGTGTCAGCCACACACCATCAGTGTCAGCCACACACCATCAGTGTCAGCCACACACCATCAGTGTCAGCCACACACCATCAGTGTCAGTCACACACCATCAGTGTCAGCCACACACCATCAGTGTCAGCCACACACCATCAGTGTCAGCCACACTCCATCAGTGTCAGCCACACACCATCAGTGTCAGCCACACACCATCAGTGTCAGTCACACACCATCAGTGTCAGCCACACACCATCAGTGTCAGCCACACACCATCAGTGTCAGCCACACACCATCAGTGTCAGCCACACGCCATCAGTGTCAGTCACACACCATCAGTGTCAGCCACACACCATCAGTGTCAGCCACACAACATCAGTGTCAGCCACACACCATCAGTGTCAGCCACACACCACCAGTGTCAGCCACACACTATCAGTGTCAGCCACACAGCATCAGTGTCAGCCACACACCATCAGTGTCAGCCACACACCATCAGTGTCAGCCACACACCATCAGTGTCAGCCACACACCATCAGTGTCAGCCACACACCATCAGTGTCAGCCACACACCATCAGTGTCAGCCACACACCATCAGTGTCAGCCACACACCCTCAGTGTCAGTCACACACCATCAGTGTCAGCCACACACCATCAGTGTCAGCCACACACCATCAGTGTCAGCCACACTCCATCAGTGTCAGTCACACACCATCAGTGTCAAACACACACCATCAGTGTCAGCCACACACCATCAGTGTCAGCCACACAGCATCAGAGTCAGCCACACAGCATCAGTGTCAGCCAGACAGCATCAGTGTCAGCCACTCAGCATCAGTGTCAGCCACACACCATCAGTGTCAGCCACACACCATCAGTGTCAGCCACACACCATCAGTGTCAGCCACACACCATCAGTGTCAGCCACACACCATCAGTGTCAGCCACACACCATCAGTGTCAGCCACACACCATCAGTGTCAGCCACACACCATCAGTGTCAGTCACACACCATCAGTGTCAGCCACACACCATCAGTGTCAGCCACACACCATCAGTGTCAGCCACACACCATCAGTGTCAGCCACACACCATCAGTGTCAGTCACACACCATCAGTGTCAGCCACACACCATCAGTGTCAGTCACACACCATCAGTGTCAGCCACACACCATCAGTGTCAGCCACACGCCATCAGTGTCAGTCACACACCATCAGTGTCAGCCACACACCATCAGTGTCAGCCACACAACATCAGTGTCAGCCACACACCATCAGTGTCAGCCACACACCATCAGTGTCAGCCACACACCATCAGTGTCAGCCACACACCATCAGTGTCAGCCACACACCATCAGTGTCAGCCACACACCATCAGTGTCAGCCACACACCATCAGTGTCAGTCACACACCATCAGTGTCAGCCACACACCATCAGTGTCAGCCACACACCATCAGTGTCAGCCACACTCCATCAGTGTCAGCCACACACCATCAGTGTCAGCCACACACCATCAGTGTCAGTCACACACCATCAGTGTCAGCCACACACCATCAGTGTCAGCCACACACCATCAGTGTCAGCCACACACCATCAGTGTCAGCCACACGCCATCAGTGTCAGTCACACACCATCAGTGTCAGCCACACACCATCAGTGTCAGCCACACAACATCAGTGTCAGCCACACACCATCAGTGTCAGCCACACACCATCAGTGTCAGCCACACACCATCAGTGTCAGCCACACACCATCAGTGTCAGCCACACACCATCAGTGTCAGCCACACGCCATCAGTGTCAGTCACACACCATCAGTGTCAGCCACACACCATCAGTGTCAGCCACACACCATCAGTGTCAGCCACACACCATCAGTGTCAGCCACACACCATCAGTGTCAGCCACACACCATCAGTGTCAGTCACACACCATCAGTGTCAGCCACACACCATCAGTGTCAGCCACACACCATCAGTGTCAGCCACACACAATCAGTGTCAGCCACACACCATCAGTGTCAGTCACACACCATCAGTGTCAGCCACACACCATCAGTGTCAGCCACACACCATCAGTGTCAGCCACACTCCATCAGTGTCAGCCACACACCATCAGTGTCAGCCACACACCATCAGTGTCAGCCACACACCATCAGTGTCAGACACACACCATCAGTGTCAGCCACACACCATCAGTGTCAGCCACACACCATCAGTGTCAGCCACACACCATCAGTGTCAGCCACACACCACCAGTGTCAGCCACACACCATCAGTGTCAGCCACACACCATCAGTGTCAGCCACACACCATCAGTGTCAGCCACACACCATCAGTGTCAGCCACACACCATCAGTGTCAGACACACAGCATCAGTGTCAGCCACACACGATCAGTGTCAGCCACACACCATCAGTGTCAGCCACACACCATCAGTGTCAGCCACACAGCATCAGTGTCAGCCACACACCATCAGTGTCAGCCACACACCATCAGTGTCAGCCACACACCATCAGTGTCAGCCACACACCATCAGTGTCAGTCACACACCATCAGTGTCAGCCACACACCATCAGTGTCAGCCACACACCATCAGTGTCAGTCACACACCATCAGTGTCAGCCACACACCATCAGTGTCAGCCACACACCATCAGTGTCAGCCACACACCATCAGTGTCAGTCACACACCATCAGTGTCAAACACACACCATCAGTGTCAGCCACACACCATCAGTGTCAGCCACACAGCATCAGAGTCAGCCACACAGCATCAGTGTCAGCCAGACAGCATCAGTGTCAGCCACACAGCATCAGTGTCAGCCACACACCATCAGTGTCAGCCACACACCATCAGTGTCAGCCACACACCATCAGTGTCAGCCACACACCATCAGTGTCAGACACACACCATCAGTGTCAGTCACACACCATCAGTGTCAGCCACACACCATCAGTGTCAGCCACACACCATCAGTGTCAGCCACACACCATCAGTGTCAGCCACACACCATCAGTGTCAGCCACACATCATCAGTGTCAGCCACACACCATCAGTGTCAGTCACACACCATCAGTGTCAGCCACACACCATCAGTGTCAGCCACACACCATCAGTGTCAGCCACACACCATCAGTGTCAGCCACACACAATCAGTGTCAGCCACACACCATCAGTGTCAGCCACAC
This sequence comes from Cherax quadricarinatus, assembly GCF_038502225.1. Lineage (NCBI taxonomy): Eukaryota > Metazoa > Arthropoda > Malacostraca > Decapoda > Parastacidae > Cherax > Cherax quadricarinatus. The sequence goes on from NC_091363.1 coordinate 1,352,020, forward strand.
ACCATCAGTGTCAGTCACACACCATCAGTGTCAGCCACACACCATCAGTGTCAGCCACACACCATCAGTGTCAGCCACACACCATCAGTGTCAGCCACACACCATCAGTGTCAGCCACACAGCATCAGTGTCAGCCACACACCATCAGTGTCAGCCACACACCATCAGTGTCAGCCACACACCATCAGTGTCAGCCACACACCATCAGTGTCAGCCACACACCATCAGTGTCAGCCACACACCATCAGTGTCAGCCACACACCATCAGTGTCAGCCACACACCATCAGTGTCAGCCACACACCATCAGTGTCAGTCACACACCATCAGTGTCAGCCACACACCATCAGTGTCAGCCACACACCATCAGTGTCAGCCACACACCATCAGTGTCAGTCACACACCATCACTGTCAAACACACACCATCAGTGTCAGCCACACACCATCAGTGTCAGCCACACAGCATCAGAGTCAGCCACACAGCATCAGTGTCAGCCACACACCATCAGTGTCAGCCACACAGCATCAGTGTCAGCCACACACCATCAGTGTCAGCCACACACCGTCAGTGTCAGCCACACACCATCAGTGTCAGCCACGCACCATCAGTGTCAGCCACACACCATCAGTGTCATTCACACACCATCAGTGTCAGCCACACACCATCAGTGTCAGCCACACACCATAAGTGTCAGCCACACACCATCAGTGTCAGCCACACACCATCAGTGTCAGCCACACACCATCAGTGTCAGTCACACACCATCAGTGTCAGCCACACACCATCAGTGTCAGCCACACACCATCAGTGTCAGCCACACACCATCAGTGTCAGCCACACACCATCAGTGTCAGCCACACACCATCAGTGTCAGCCACACACCATCAGTGTCAGCCACAGTCTAATTTACTAAAGTTCTAAATTCTATCTTTTTTTTTGGTAGACGGAATTGAAATTCTTCATCAATAGTGTTGTACAGTGTTGTACAGTGTTGTACAGTGTTGTACAGTGTTGTACAGTGTTGTACAGTGTTGTACAGTGCTGTACAGTGTTGTACAGTGTTGTACAGTGTTGTACAGTGTTGTACAGTGTTGTACAGTGCTGTACAGTGCTGTACAGTGTTGTACAGTGTTGTACAGTGTTGTACAGTGTTGTACAGTGTTGTACAGTGCTGTACAGTGTTGTACAGTGCTGTAAAGTGTTGTACAGTGTTGTACAGTGTTGTACAGTGTTGTACAGTGTTGTACAGTGCTGTACAGTGTTGTACAGTGTTGTACAGTGTTGTACAGTGTTGTACAGTGTTTTTCAGTGTTGTACAGTGTTGTACAGTGTTGTACAGTGTTGTACAGTGTTGTACAGTGTTGTACAGTGTTGTACAGTGTTGTACAGTGTTGTATAGTGTTGTACAGTGTTGTACAGTGTTGTACAGTGTTGTACAGTGTTGTACAGTGTTGTACAGTGTTGTACAGTGTTGTACAGTGCTGTACAGTGTTGTACAGTATTGTACAGTGTTGTACAGTGTTGTACAGTGTTGTGCAGTGCTGTACAGTGTTGTACGGTGTTGTACAGTGTTGTACAGTGTTTTACAGTGTTGTACAGTTTTGTACAGTGCTGTACAGTGTTGTACAGTGTTGTACAGTGTTGTGCAGTGTTTTACAATGTTGTACAGTGTTGTACAGTGTTGTACAGTGTTGTACAGTGTTGTACAGTGTTGTGCAGTGCTGTACAGTGTTGCACAGTGTTGTACAGTGTTGTACAGTGTTGTACAGTGTTGTACAGTGTTGTACAGTGCTGTACAGTGTTGTACAGTGTTGTACCGTGTTGTACAGTGTTGTACAGTGCTGTACAATGTTGTACAGTGTTGTACAGTGTTGTACAGTGCTGTACAGTGTTGTACAGTGTTGTACAGTGTTGTACAGTGTTGTAAAGTGTTGTACAGTGTTGTACAGTGTTGTATAGTGTTGTACAGTGTTGTACAGTGCTGTAAAGTGTTGTACAGTGTTGTACAGTGTTGTACAGTGTTTATAGTATTGTACAGTGTTGTACAGTGTTGTACAGTGTTGTAAAGCGTTGTACAGTGTTGTACAGTGTTGTACAGTTCTGTACAGTGTTGTACAGTGTTGTACAGTGTTGTACAGTGTTGTAAAGTGTTGTACAGTGTTGTACAGTATTGTACAGTATTGTACAGTGGTGTACAGTGTTGTACAGTGTTGTGCAATATTGTACAGTGTTGTACAGTGTTGTACAGTGTTGTAGAGTGTTGTACAGTGCTGTACAGTGTTGTACAGTGTTGTACAGTGTTGTACAGTGTTGTAAAGTGTTGTACAGTGTTGTACAGTATTGTACAGTAGTGTACAGTGTTCTACAGTGTTGTACAGTGTTGTACAGTGTTGTACAGTATTGTACAGTGGTGTACAGTGTTGTACAGTGTTGTGCAATATTGTACAGTGTTGTACAGTGTTGTACAGTGTTGTAGAGTGTTGTACAGTGCTGTACAGTGTTGTACAGTGTTGTACAGTGTTGTACAGTGTTGTACAGTGTTGTACAGTGTTGTACAGTGTTGTACAGTGTTGTACAGTGTTGTACAAGTGTTGTACAGTGTTGTACAGTGTTGTACAGTGTTGTACAAGTGTTGTACAGTGTTGTACAGTGTTGTACAAGTGTTGTACAGTGTTGTACAGTGTTGTACAGTGTTGTACAGTGTTGTACAGTGTTGTAAAGTGTTGTACAGTGTTGTACAGTGTTGTACAGTGTTGTACAGTGCTGTACAGTGTTGTACAGTGCTGTAAAATGTTGTACAGTGTTGTACAGTGTTGTACAGTGTTTATAGTATTGTACAGTGTTGTACAGTGTTGTACAGTGTTGTACAGTGTTGTAAAGTGTTGTACAGTGTTGTACAGTGTTGCACAGTTCTGTACAGTGTTGTACAGTGTTGTACAGTGTTGTACAGTGTTGTAAAGTGTTGTACAGTGTTGTAAAGTATTGTACAGTAGTGTACAGTGTTGTACAGTGTTGTACAGTGTTGTACAGTGTTGTAAATTGTTGTACAGTGTTGTACAGTATTGTACAGTGGTGTACAGTGTTGTACAGTGTTGTACAGTATTGTACAGTGGTGTACAGTAGTGTACAGTGTTCTACAGTGTTGTACAGTGTTGTACAGTGTTGCACAGTTCTGTACAGTGTTGTACAGTGTTGTACAGTGTTGTACAGTGTTGTATAGTACTGTACAGTGGTGTACAGTGGTGTACAGTGTTGTACAGTGTTGTGTAGTATTGTACAGTGTTGTACTGTGGTGTACAGTGGTGTACAGTGTTGTACAGTGTTGTACAGTGGTGGACAGTAGTGTACCGTGTTGTACAGTGTTGTAAAGTGTTGTACAGTGTTGTGCAGTGTTGTACAGTGTTGTACAGTGTTGTACAGTGTTGTACAGTGTTGTACAGTGTTGTACAGTGTTGTAAAGTGTTGTACAATGTTGTATAGTATTGTACGGTGGTGTACAGTGGTGTACAGTGTTGCACAGTGGTGTACAGTGATGTACAGTGTTGTACTGTGGTGTACAGTGGTGTACAGTGATGTACAGTGGTGTAGAGTGTGTACAGTGTTGTGTAGTGGTGTACAGTGTTGTATAGTGGTGTACAGTGTTGTACAATGGTGTACAGTGTATTGTGTGGTGTACGGTGTTGTATAGTGTTGTACAGTGTTGTACAGTGTTGTACAATGTTGTACAGTGTTGTACAGTGGGGTACATTGTATTGTGTGGTGTACGGTGGTGTACAGTGTTATAAAGTTTTGTACAGTGTTGTACAGTGGCGTACAGTGGTGTACAGTGTATTGTGTGATGGTGGTGTAGAATGTTGTACAACGTGACAGACTGTGGTCAGTCCCACAACCTTGATACAAGGTAGTCAGTCCCACAAGCTTGATACAAGGTAATCAGTCCCACAACCTTGATACAAGGTAATCAGTCCCACAACCTTGATACAAGGTAATCAGTCCCACAACCTTGATACAAGGTAATCAGTCCCACAAGCTTGATACAAGGAAATCAGTCCCACAACCTTGATACAAGGTAATCAGTCTCACAACCTTGATACAAGGTAATCAGTCCCACAACCTTGATACAAGGTAATCAGTCTCACAACCTTGATATTAGGTAATCAGTCCCACAACCTTGATACAAGGTTATCAGTATCACAACCTTGATACAAGGTAATCAGTTCCACAACCTTGATACAAGGTAATCAGTCCCACAACCTTGATACAAGGTAATCAGTCCCACAGACTCAGACTACAAATTTACGGCACACATAAGTACGATAAGGCACCTAAACTACTGGGAACGGTTGAAGGTCCTTGATCTGTATTCCCTGGAACGCAGGCGAGAGAGATATATGATAATATACACTTGGAAGGTCCTGGAGGGATTGGTACCAAACCTGCGCACGAAAATCACTCCCTATGAAAGCAAAAGACTCGGAAGGAGATGCAACATTCCCCCAATGAAAAGCAGGGGCGCCACGAGTACACTGAGAGACAACACAGTAAGTGTCCGGGCCCCAAGACTGTTCAATTGCCTCCCAGCATACATAAGGGGGATTACCAATAGACCCCTGGCTGTCTTCAAGAAGGCACTGGACAGGCACCTAAAGTCAATACCTGACCAACCGGTCTGTGGTTCATACGTCAGCTTGCGTGCGGCCAGCAGCAACTACCTGGTTGATCAGACCCTGATCCACCATGAGACTTGGTCTCAGACCGGGCTGCGAGGGCGTTGACCCCCGAAACCTTCTCCAGGTAAATTCCTGCTGGTCCTCAGTGTTCCTGCAGGCCACGGTGGCACTGCTGCTGGTGCTCTGTGTTCCTGCAGGTCACGATGGCACTGCTGCTGGTGCTCTGTGTTCCCGTAGGTCACGGTGGCACTGCTGCTAGTGCTCTGTGTTCCGCAGGTCACAGTGGCACTGCTGCTGGTGCTCTGTGCTCCCGCAGGTCACAATGGCACTGCTGCTGGTGCTCTGTTCCCGCAGGTCACGGTGGCACTGCTGCTGGTGCTCTGTATTCCCGCAGGCCACGATGGCACTGCTGCTGGTGCTCTGTGTTCCCGTAGGTCACGGTGGCACTGCTGCTGGTGCTCTGTGTTCCCGCAGGTCACGGTGGCACTGCTGCTGGTGCTCTGTGTTCCCCTAGGTCACGGTGGCACTGCTGCTGGTGCTCTGTGTTCCCGCAGGTCACGGTGGCACTGCTGCTGGTGCTCTGTATTCCCGCAGGTCACGATGGCACTGCTGCTGGTGCTCTGTATTCCCGTAGGTCACGGTGGCACTGCTGCTGGTGCTCTGTGTTCCCGTAGGTCACGATGGCACTGCTGCTGGTGCTCTGTGTTCCCGCAGGTCACGGTGGCACTGCTGCTGGTGCTCTGTGTTCCCCTAGGTCACGGTGGCACTGCTGCTGGTGCTCTGTGTTCCCGTAGGTCACTGTGGCACTGCTGTTGGTGCTCTGTGTTCCCGTAGGTCACGGTGGCACTGCTGCTGGTGCTCTGCGTTCCCGTAGGTCACGGTGGCACTGCTGCTGGTGGTCTGTGTTCCTTCAAATCACGGTGGCCCTGCTGCTGGTGCTCTGTGTTCCTGCAGGTCACGGTGGCACTGCTGCTGGTGCTCTGTGTTCCCGTAGGTCACGGTGGCACTGCTGGTGGTGCTCTGTGTTCCCGCAGGTCACGGTTGCACTACTGCTGGTGCTCTGTGTTCCCGCAGGTCACGGTGGCACTGCTGCTGGTGCTCTGTGCTCCCGCAGGTCACGGTGGCACTGCTGCTGGTGCTCTTTGTTTCCGTAGGTCACGGTGGCACTGCTGGTTGTGCTCTGTGTTCCCGCAGGTCAGGGTCGCACTGCTGCTGGTGCTCTGTGTTCCCGTAGGTCACGGTGACACTGCTGGTGGTGCTGTGTGTTCCCGCAGGTCACGGTGGCACTGCTGCTGGTGCTCTGTGTTCCCTAGGTCACGGTGGCACTGCTGCTGGTGCTCTGTGTTCCCGTAAGTCACTGTGGCACTGCTGCTGGTGCTCTGTGTTCCCGTAGGTCACGGTGGCACTGCTGCTGGTGCTCTGCGTTCCCGTAGGTCACGGTGGCACTGCTGCTGGTGCTCTGTGTTCCCGCAGGTCACGGTGGCACTGCTGCTGGTGCTCTGTGTTCCTGCAGGTCACGGTGGCACTGCTGCTGGTGCTCTGTTTTCCCGCAGGTCACTGTGGCACTGCTGCTGGTGCTCTGTGTTCCCCTAGGTCACGGTGGCACTGCTGCTGGTGCTCTGTGTTCCCGCAGGTCACGGTGGCACTGCTGCTGGTGCTCTGTATTCCCGCAGATCACGATGGCACTGCTGCTGGTGCTCTGTGTTCCCCTAGGTCACGGTGGCACTGCTGCTGGTGCTCTGTGTTCCCGCAGGTCACGGTGGCACTGCTGCTGGTGCTCTGTATTCCCGCAGATCACGATGGCACTGCTGCTGGTGCTCTGTGTTCCCGTAGGTCACGGTGGCACTGCTGCTGGTGCTCTGTGTTCCCGCAGGTCACGGTGGCACTGCTGCTGGTGCTCTGTATTCCCGTAGGTCACGGTGGCACTGCTGCTGGTGCTCTGTGTTCCCGCAGGTCACGACCGAGGTCCAGGTCAGGGCCAGGGCCAATTAAATGCAAATGAGCAGCAGGGACAATGGAGGCAGGAGGCAAGAGTGGCACTCTCTCTCTACACTGTGGCACTGCCTGTGACCAGTGAGGAATAGATGGACACTGATTGGTCAGCAGTGACATCTATTGGATCATATATATATATATATATATATATATATATATATATATATATATATATATATATATATATATATATATATATATATATATATATATATATACATATATATATATATATATATATATATATATATGTATATATATATATATGGCTAATTCAGGTAGAAGTAGGTAGTTCGTGGTAGATTGAGAGCTGTTGCACGTATATAATAGATGGTAGTTCTTGATATTGGTAGAGGTAGATAGTTCTGGGTAGATAGTTCCGGGTAGATAGTTCTGGGTAGATAGTTCCGGGTAGATAGTTCTGGGTAGATAGTTCTGGGTAGATAGTTCTGGGTAGATAGTTCTGGGTAGATAGTTCTGGGTAGATAGTTCTGGGTAGATAGTTCTGGGTAGATAGTTCTGGGTAGATAGTTCTGGGTAGATAGTTCTGGGTAGATAGTTCTTGGTAGATAGTTCTGGGTAGATAGTTCTGGGTAGATAGTTCTGGGTAGATAGTTCTGGGTAGATAGTTCTGGGTAGATAGTTCTGGGTAGATAGTTCTGGGTAGATAGTTCTGGGTAGATAGTTCTGGGTAGATAGTTCTGGGTAGATAGTTCTGGATAGATAGTTCTGGGTAGATAGTTCTAGGTAGATAGTTTTGGGTAGATAATTCTGGGTAGATAGTTCTGGGTAGATAGTTCTGGGTAGATAGTTCTGGGTAGATAGTTCTGGATAGATAGTGTCGGTGCTGACTTCACGGTTACCTAATGTCTGTGTTTCCCATGTAATACCATGTACTGTCATGCACTCTACACACACACACACACACACACACACACACACACACACACACACACACACACACACACACACACACACACACACACACACACACACACACACATACACACACACACACACACAATGAAATGATGGAATATGTAGCAACAAAATGCAAGGAGGCAGTGGAAAGGTTCATTCCCAAGGGCAACAGTAACAACGGGAAGACCAGAACGAGCCCCTGGTTCACCCGACGGTGTAAGGAGGCAAAAACAAAGTGCAATAGAGAATGGAAAAAGTAAAGAAGGCAGAGAACACACGAAAATAGGGAGATCACTCGCAGAGCCAGGAACGAGTACGCACAGGTAAGGAGGGAGGCCCAGCGACAGTATGAAAATGACATAGCATCGAGAATCAAGACTGACCCGAAACTGTTGTATAGCCACATCAGGAGGAAGACAACAGTCAAAGACCAGGTGATCAGATTAAGGACAGAAGGTGGAGAACTCACAAGAAATGATCAGGAGGTATGTGAGGAGCTGAACAGGAGATTTAAGGAAGTTTTTACAGTAGAGACAGGAAGGGCTGTGGGAAGACAGCACAGAAGGGAACATCAAGAGGGAATATACCAACAAGTGTTGGATGACATACGAACAACTGAGGAGGAGGTGAAGAAGC
>NC_091363.1:1365241-1384307 GCF_038502225.1 Cherax quadricarinatus
AAGATACTTGGAGGGCTAAGATGATGGAGGTGGTACTGGAGAACTTCATGTACCAACACGTAAGGGACACTACAAGAGAGAGAGGAGAGGATGAACCAGCAAGGCTGGACTTAGTATTCACCTTCAGTAGTGCAGATATCGAGGACATCACATATGAAAGACCCCTTGGGGCCAGTGACCATGTGGTTGTAAGCTTCGAATACACAGTAGAGCTACAAGTGGAGGGAGAAGCAGGAAGGCCAGGACGAATGAAGCCAAACTACAAGAAAGGGGACTACACAGGAATGAGGAACTACCTGAACGGGGTTCAGTGGGACAGAGAACTGGCAGGGAAACCAGTTAATGAGATGATGGAATATGTAGCAATAAAATGCAAGGAGGCTGAGGAGAGGTTTGTACCCAAGGGTAACAGGAGTAATGAAAAAGCCAGGATGAGCCCATGGTTTACCCAAAGGTGCAGGGAGGCAAAAACCAAGTGTGCTAGGGAATGGAAGAAATATAGAAGGCAAAGGACCCAGGAGAATAAGGAGAACAGTCGTAGAGCCAGAAATGAATATGCACAGATAAGAAGGGAGGCCCAAAGACAATATGAAAATGACATAGCAGCGAAAGCCAAATCTGACCCGAAACTGTTGTACAGCCACATCAGGAGGAAAACAACAGTCAAGGACCAGGTAATCAGGCTAAGGAAGGAAGGAGGAGAGACAACAGGAAATGACCGGGAAGTATGTGAAGAACTCAACAAGAGATTCAAAGAAGTGTTCACAGAGGAGACAGAAGGGACTCCAGAAAGACGGAGAGGTGGGGCACACCACCAAGTGCTGGACACAGTGCACACAACCGAGGAAGAAGTGAAGAGGCTTCTGAGTGAGCTAGATACCTCAAAGGCAATGGGGCCAGATAACATCTCCCCATGGGTATTGAGAGAGGGAGCAGAGGCGCTATGTGTACCCCTAACAACAATATTCAATACATCTATCGAAACAGGGAGATTGCCTGAGGCATGGAAGACAGCAAATGTAGTCCCAATCTTTAAAAAAGGAGACAGACATGAAGCATTAAACTACAGACCAGTGTCACTGACATGTATAGTATGCAAAATCATGGAGAAGATTATCAGGAGAAGAGTGGTGGAACACCTAGAAAGGAATGATCTCATCAACAGCAGCCAGCATGGTTTCAGGGACGGGAAATCCTGTGTCACAAACCTACTGGAGTTCTATGACATGGTGACAGCAGTAAGACAAGAGAGAGAGGGGTGGGTGGATTGCATTTTCTTGGACTGCAAGAAGGCGTTTGACACAGTTCCACACAAGAGATTGGTGCAAAAACTGGAGGACCAAGCAGGGATAACAGGGAAGGCACTACAATGGATCAGGGAATACTTGTCAGGAAGACAGCAGCGAGTCATGGTACGTGGCGAGGTGTCAGAGTGGGCACCTGTGACCAGCGGGGTCCCGCAGGGGTCAGTCCTAGGACCAGTGCTGTTTCTGGTATTTGTGAACGACATGACGGAAGGAATAGACTCTGAGGTGTCCCTGTTTGCAGATGACGTGAAGTTGATGAGAAGAATACACTCGATCGAAGACCAGGCAGAACTACAAAGGGATCTGGACAGGCTGCAGAACTGGTCCAGCAATTGGCTCCTGGAGTTCAATCCCACCAAGTGCAAAGTCATGAAGATTGGGGAAGGGCAAAGAAGGCCGCAGACGGAGTACAGTCTAGGGGGTCAGAGACTACAAACCTCACTCAAGGAAAAAGATCTTGGGGTGAGTATAACACCAGGCACATCTCCTGAAGCGCACATCAACCAAATAACTGCTGCAGCATATGGGCGCCTAGCAAACCTCAGAACAGCATTCCGACATCTTAATAAGGAATCGTTCAGGACCCTGTACACCGTATACGTTAGGCCCATATTGGAGTATGCGGCACCAGTTTGGAACCCACACCTAGCCAAGCACGTAAAGAAACTAGAGAAAGTGCAAAGGTTTGCAACAAGACTAGTCCCAGAGCTAAGAGGTATGTCCTACGAGGAGAGGTTAAGGGAAATCAACCTGACGACACTGGAGGACAGGAGAGATAGGGGGGACATGATAACGACATACAAAATACTGAGAGGAATTGACAAGGTGGACAAAAACAGGATGTTCCAGAGATTGGACACAGTAACAAGGGGACACAGTTGGAAGCTAAAGACACAGATGAATCACAGGGATGTTAGGAAGTATTTCTTCAGCCACAGAGTAGTCAGTAAGTGGAATAGTTTGGGAAGCGATGTAGTGGAGGCAGGATCCATACATAGCTTTAAGCAGAGGTACGATAAAGCTCACGGCTCAGGGAGAGTGACCTAGTAGCGATCAGTGAAGAGGCGGGGCCAGGAGCTCGGACTCGACCCCCGCAACCTCAACTAGGTGAGTACAACTAGGTGAGTACACACACACACAACATACACACACACACACACACACACACACACACACACACACACACAACACACACACACACACACACACACACACTTACACACACACACCCACACACACACACACACACACACACACACACACACAACACACACACACACACAACACACACACACACACACACACACACACACACACACACACACACACACACACACACAACACACACACACACACACACACACACACACACACACACACATACACACACACAAACACACACACACACACACACACACACACACAACATACACTCACACACACACACACACACACACACACACACACACAACATACACTCACACAAACACACACACACACACACACACACACACACACACACATACAACATACAACATACACAGAGTATACACTTCAATATGAGACACAAACCACTATACTGGCATATACGAGAATATCAAGAGAGTTATATGTTGATAGTGTCGGCCGGGTTATACTCGCCGCTGATAGACTCCGGATTATCTCAATAATGGAGTTTTTTAGACACTAAATAACAATTTTTTTGTTGGGTTATGTAATGGGTTGGGAACATTTTTGACGGATTTTGACGGATTATGACGTATACGGTTTTGGAGGATAGATAGAATGGTGGAAATAGTGGGGATGGGGAGAGTGTCCCACACACCTGGGCTCTCCCACGACACATTGCTATGTTCTAACATTGCAATGTTCTAACATTGCAATGTTCTAACATTGCTATGTTCTAACATTGCTATGTTCTAACATTGCAATGTTCTAACATTGCTATGTTCTAACATTGCTATGTTCTAACATTGCTATGTTCTAACATTGCTATGTTCTAACATTGCTATGGTCTAACATTGCTATGTTCTAACATTGCTATGTTCTAACATTGCAATGTTCTAACATTGCAATGTTCTAACATTGCTATGTTCTAACATTGCTATGTTCTAACATTGCAATGTTCTAACATTGCTATGTTCTAACATTGCTATGTTCTAACATTGCTATGTTCTAACATTGCTATGTTCTAACATTGCTATGGTCTAACATTGCTATGTTCTAACATTGCTATGTTCTAACATTGCTATGTTCTAACATTGCAATGTTCTAACATTGCTATGTTCTAACATTGCTATGTTCTAACATTGCAATGTTCTAACATTGCAATGTTCTAACATTGCAATGTTCTAACATTGCTATGTTCTAACATTGCTATGTTCTAACATTGCAATGTTCTAACATTGCTATGTTCTAACATTGCTATGTTCTAACATTGCTATGTTCTAACATTGCTATGTTCTAACATTGCTATGTTCTAACATTGCTGTGTTCTAACATTGCTATGTTCTAACATTGCAATGTTCTAACATTGCAATGTTCTAACATTGCAATGTTCTAACATTGCAATGTTCTAACATTGCTATGTTCTAACATTGCTATGTTCTAACATTGCTATGTTCTAACATTGCAATGTTCTAACATTGCAATGTTCTAACATTGCAATGTTCTAACATTGCTATGTTCTAACATTGCTATGTTCTAACATTGCTATGTTCTAACATTGCAATGTTCTAACATTGCTATGTTCTAACATTGCTATGTTCTAACATTGCTATGTTCTAACATTGCCTTGTTCTAACATTGCTATGTTCTAACATTGCTATGTTCTAACATTGCAATGTTCTAACATTGCCATGTTCTAACATTGCTATGTTCTAACATTGCTATGTTCTAACATTGCTATGTTCTAACATTGCAATGTTCTAACATTGCTATGTTCTAACATTGCTATGTTCTAACATTGCTATGTTCTAACATTGCTATGTTCTAACATTGCAATGTTCTAACATTGCTATGTTCTAACATTGCTATGTTCTAACATTGCTATGTTCTAACATTGCTATGTTCTAACATTGCAATGTTCTAACATTGCTATGTTCTAACATTGCTATGTTCTAACATTGCAATGTTCTAACATTGCAATGTTCTAACCTTGCAATGTTCTAACATTGCTATGTTCTAACATTGCTATGTTCTAACATTGCTATGTTCTAACATTGCAATGTTTTAACATTGCTATGTTCTAACATTGCTATGTTCTAACATTGCTATGTTCTAACATTGCCTTGTTTTAACATTGCTATGTTCTAACATTGCTATGTTCTAACATTGCAATGTTCTAACATTGCCATGTTCTAACATTGGTATGTTCTAACATTGCTATGTTCTAACATTGCTATTTTCTAACATTGCTATGTTCTAACATTGCTATGTTCTAACATTGCAATGTTCTAACATTGCTATTTTCTAACATTGCTATGTTCTAACATTGCTATGTTCTAACATTGCAATGTTCTAACATTGCTATGTTCTAACATTGCTATGTTCTAATATTGCTATGTTCTAACATTGCTATGTTCTAACATTGCAATGTTCTAACATTGCAATGTTCTAACATTGCTATGTTCTAACATTGCTATGTTCTAACATTGCAATGTTCTAACATTGCTATGTTCTAACATTGCAATGTTCTAACATTGCTATGTTCTAACATTGCTATGTTCTAACATTGCTATGTTCTAACATTGCAATGTTCTAACATTGCTATGTTCTAACATTGCAATGTTCTAACATTGCTATGTTCTATCATTGCAATGTTCTAACATTGCTATGTTCTAATATTGCAATGTTCTAACATTGCTATGTTCTAACATTGCTATGTTCTAACATTGCTATGTTCTAACATTGCTATGTTCTAACATTGCAATGTTCTAACATTGCAATGTTCTAACATTGCTATGTTCTAACATTGCTATGTTCTAACATTGCAATATTCTAACATTGATATGTTCTAACGTTGCAATGTTCTATCATTGCTATGTTCTAACATTGCTATGTTCTAACATTGCTATGTTCTAACATTGCAATGTTCTAACATTGCTATGTTCTAACATTGCTGTGTTCTAACATTGCTATGTTCTAACATTGCTATGTTCTAACATTGCAATGTTCTAACATTGCTATGTTCTAACATTGCTATGTTATAACATTGCTATGTTCTAACATTGCTATGTTCTAACATTGCTATGTTCTAACATTGCTATGTTCTAACATTGCAATGTTCTAACATTGCTTTGTTCTAACATTGCTATGTTCTAACGTTGCTATGTTCTAACATTGCTATGTTAGAACATTGCAATGTTCTAACATTGCTATGTTCTAACGTTGCTATGTTCTAACATTGCTATGTTAGAACATTGCAATGTTCTAACATTGCTATGTTCTAACATTGCTGTGTTCTAACATTGCTATGTTCTAACATTGCTATGTTCTAACATTGCAATGTTCTAACATTGCTATGTTCTAACATTGCTATGTTATAACATTGCTATGTGCTAACATTGCTATGTTCTAACATTGCTATGTTCTAACATTGCTATGTTCTAACATTGCAATGTTCTAACATTGCTTTGTTCTAACATTGCTATGTTCTAACGTTGCTATGTTCTAACATTGCTATGTTAGAACATTGCAATGTTCTAACATTGCTATGTTCTAACGTTGCTATGTTCTAACATTGCTATGTTAGAACATTGCAATGTTCTAACATTGCTATGTTCTAACGTTGCTATGTTCTAACATTGCTATGTTAGAACATTGCAATGTTCTAACATTGCTATGTTCTAACGTTGCTATGTTCTAACATTGCTATGTTCTAACATTGTTATGTTCTAACATTGCTATGTTCTAACATTGCTATGTTCTAACATTGCTATGTTCTAACATTGCTATGTTCTAACATTGCTATGTTCTAACATTGTTATGTTCTAACATTGCAATGTTCTAACATTGCAATGTTCTAACATTGCAATGTTCTAACATTGCTATGTTCTAACATTGCAATGTTCTAACATTGCCATGTTCTAACATTGCTATGTTCTAACATTGCTATGTTCTAACATTGCAATGTTCTAACATTGCTATGTTCTAACATTGCTATGTTCTAACATTGCAATGTTCTAACATTGCTATGTTCTAACATTGCTATGTTCTAACATTGCTATGTTCTAACATTGCTATGTTCTAACATTGCTATGTTCTAACATTGCTGTGTTCTAACATTGCTATGTTCTAACATTGCAATGTTCTAACATTGCAATGTTCTAACATTGCAATGTTCTAACATTGCAATGTTCTAACATTGCTATGTTCTAACATTGCTATGTTCTAACATTGCTATGTTCTAACATTGCAATGTTCTAACATTGCAATGTTCTAACATTGCAATGTTCTAACATTGCTATGTTCTAACATTGCTATGTTCTAACATTGCTATGTTCTAACATTGCAATGTTCTAACATTGCTATGTTCTAACATTGCTATGTTCTAACATTGCTATGTTCTAACATTGCCTTGTTCTAACATTGCTATGTTCTAACATTGCTATGTTCTAACATTGCAATGTTCTAACATTGCCATGTTCTAACATTGCTATGTTCTAACATTGCTATGTTCTAACATTGCTATGTTCTAACATTGCAATGTTCTAACATTGCTATGTTCTAACATTGCTATGTTCTAACATTGCTATGTTCTAACATTGCTATGTTCTAACATTGCAATGTTCTAACATTGCTATGTTCTAACATTGCTATGTTCTAACATTGCTATGTTCTAACATTGCTATGTTCTAACATTGCAATGTTCTAACATTGCTATGTTCTAACATTGCTATGTTCTAACATTGCAATGTTCTAACATTGCAATGTTCTAACCTTGCAATGTTCTAACATTGCTATGTTCTAACATTGCTATGTTCTAACATTGCTATGTTCTAACATTGCAATGTTTTAACATTGCTATGTTCTAACATTGCTATGTTCTAACATTGCTATGTTCTAACATTGCCTTGTTTTAACATTGCTATGTTCTAACATTGCTATGTTCTAACATTGCAATGTTCTAACATTGCCATGTTCTAACATTGGTATGTTCTAACATTGCTATGTTCTAACATTGCTATTTTCTAACATTGCTATGTTCTAACATTGCTATGTTCTAACATTGCAATGTTCTAACATTGCTATTTTCTAACATTGCTATGTTCTAACATTGCTATGTTCTAACATTGCAATGTTCTAACATTGCTATGTTCTAACATTGCTATGTTCTAATATTGCTATGTTCTAACATTGCTATGTTCTAACATTGCAATGTTCTAACATTGCAATGTTCTAACATTGCTATGTTCTAACATTGCTATGTTCTAACATTGCAATGTTCTAACATTGCTATGTTCTAACATTGCAATGTTCTAACATTGCTATGTTCTAACATTGCTATGTTCTAACATTGCTATGTTCTAACATTGCAATGTTCTAACATTGCTATGTTCTAACATTGCAATGTTCTAACATTGCTATGTTCTATCATTGCAATGTTCTAACATTGCTATGTTCTAATATTGCAATGTTCTAACATTGCTATGTTCTAACATTGCTATGTTCTAACATTGCTATGTTCTAACATTGCTATGTTCTAACATTGCAATGTTCTAACATTGCAATGTTCTAACATTGCTATGTTCTAACATTGCTATGTTCTAACATTGCAATATTCTAACATTGATATGTTCTAACGTTGCAATGTTCTATCATTGCTATGTTCTAACATTGCTATGTTCTAACATTGCTATGTTCTAACATTGCAATGTTCTAACATTGCTATGTTCTAACATTGCTGTGTTCTAACATTGCTATGTTCTAACATTGCTATGTTCTAACATTGCAATGTTCTAACATTGCTATGTTCTAACATTGCTATGTTATAACATTGCTATGTTCTAACATTGCTATGTTCTAACATTGCTATGTTCTAACATTGCTATGTTCTAACATTGCAATGTTCTAACATTGCTTTGTTCTAACATTGCTATGTTCTAACGTTGCTATGTTCTAACATTGCTATGTTAGAACATTGCAATGTTCTAACATTGCTATGTTCTAACGTTGCTATGTTCTAACATTGCTATGTTAGAACATTGCAATGTTCTAACATTGCTATGTTCTAACATTGCTGTGTTCTAACATTGCTATGTTCTAACATTGCTATGTTCTAACATTGCAATGTTCTAACATTGCTATGTTCTAACATTGCTATGTTATAACATTGCTATGTGCTAACATTGCTATGTTCTAACATTGCTATGTTCTAACATTGCTATGTTCTAACATTGCAATGTTCTAACATTGCTTTGTTCTAACATTGCTATGTTCTAACGTTGCTATGTTCTAACATTGCTATGTTAGAACATTGCAATGTTCTAACATTGCTATGTTCTAACGTTGCTATGTTCTAACATTGCTATGTTAGAACATTGCAATGTTCTAACATTGCTATGTTCTAACGTTGCTATGTTCTAACATTGCTATGTTAGAACATTGCAATGTTCTAACATTGCTATGTTCTAACGTTGCTATGTTCTAACATTGCTATGTTCTAACATTGTTATGTTCTAACATTGCTATGTTCTAACATTGCTATGTTCTAACATTGCTATGTTCTAACATTGCTATGTTCTAACATTGCTATGTTCTAACATTGTTATGTTCTAACATTGCAATGTTCTAACATTGCAATGTTCTAACATTGCAATGTTCTAACATTGCTATGTTCTAACATTGCAATGTTCTAACATTGCAATGTTCTAACATTGCAATGTTCTAACATTGCTATGTTCTAACATTGCTATGTTCTAACATTGCTATGTTCTAACATTGCTATGTTCTAACATTGCTATGTTCTAACATTGCTATGTTCTAACATTGCTATGTTCTAACATTGCTATGTTCTAACATTGCAATGTTCTAACATTGCAATGTTCTAACATTGCAATGTTCTAACATTGCTATGTTCTAACATTGCTATGTTCTAACATTGCAATGTTCTAACATTGCAATTTTCTAACATTGCTATGTTCTAACATTGCTATATTCTAACATTGCTATGTTCTAACATTGCAATGTTCTAACATTGCAATGTTCTAACATTGCAATGTTCTAACATTGCTATGTTCTAACATTGCTATGTTCTAACATTGCTATGTTCTAACATTGCAATGTTCTAACATTGCAATGTTCTAACATTGCAATGTTCTAACATTGCTATGTTCTAACATTGCTATGTTCTAACATTGCAATGTTCTAACATTGCAATGTTCTAACATTGCAATTTTCTAACATTGCTATGTTCTAACATTGCTATGTTCTAACATTGCAATGTTCTAACATTGCAATGTTCTAACATTGCAATGTTCTAACATTGCTATGTTCTAACATTGCTATGTTCTAACATTGCTATGTTCTAACATTGTTATGTTCTAACATTGCTATGTTCTAACATTGCTATGTTCTAACATTGCTATGTTCTAACATTGCTATGTTCTAACATTGCTATGTTCTAACATTGCTATGTTCTAACATTGCTATGTTCTAACATTGCTATGTTCTAACATTGCTATGTTCTAACATTGCTATGTTCTAACATTGCTATGTTCTAACATTGCTATGTTCTAACATTGCTATGTTCTAACATTGCAATGTTCTAACATTGCAATGTTCTAACATTGCTATGTTCTAACATTGCTATGTTCTAACATTGCTATGTTCTAACATTGCTATGTTCTAACATTGCTATGTTCTAACATTGCTATGTTCTAACATTGCTGTGTTCTAACATTGCTATGTTCTAACATTGCTATGTTCTAACATTGCTATGTTCTAACATTGCTATGTTCTAACATTGCTATGTTCTAACATTGCTGTGTTCTAACATTGCTATGTTCTAACATTGCTATGTTCTAACATTGCTATGTTCTAACATTGCTATGTTCTAACATTGCTATGTTCTAACATTGCTATGTTCTAACATTGCTATGTTCTAACATTGCTATGTTCTAACATTGCAATGTTCTAACATTGCTATGTTCTAACATTGCTATGTTCTAACATTGCTGTGTTCTAACATTGCTATGTTCTAACATTGCTATGTTCTAACATTGCTATGTTCTAACATTGCTATGTTCTAACATTGCTATGTTCTAACATTGCTATGTTCTAACATTGCTATGTTCTAACATTGCTATGTTCTAACATTGCTATGTTCTAACATTGCTATGTTCTAACATTGTTGAAGATGAAATTCAATAAAGAAAATATTGGATTTTGACTCGTTCTGTTTGACTCATACGGGTTTATCTCACTGTGTTTTGAAGATAATAATAATAATAATAATAATAATAATAATAATAATAATAATAATAATAATAATAATAATAATAAAAATAATAATTATTACAGAAGCCTGAGTAGATATATAACCCAGTATGATAACATGATGGTAGATTTATAACCCAGTATGATAACATGATGGTAGATATATAACTCAGTATGATAATATGATGGTAGATATATAACTCAGTATGATAACATGATGGTAGATATATAACCCAGTATGATAACATGATGGTAGATTTATAACCCAGTATGATAACATGATGGTAGATATATAACCCAGTATGATAACATGATGGTAGATATATAACTCAGTATGATAACATGATGGTAGATATATAACCCAGTATGATAACATGATGGTAGATATATAACCCAGTATGATAACATGATGGTAGATATATAACTCAGTATGATAACATGATGGTAGATTTATAACCCAGTATGATAACATGATGGTAGATATATAACTCAGTATGATAACATGATGGTAGATTTATAACCCAGTATGATAACATGATGGTAGATATATAACTCAGTATGATAACATGATGGTAGATTTATAACCCAGTATGATAACATGATGGTAGATATATAACTCAGTATGATAACATGATGGTAGATTTATAACCCAGTATGATAACATGATGGTAGATATATAACTCAGTATGATAACATGATGGTAGATTTATAACTCAGTATGATAACATGATGGTAGATATATAACCCAGTGTGATAACATGATGGTAGATATATAACCCAGTATGATAACATGATGGTAGATTTATAACCCAGTATGATAACATGATGGTAGATATATAACCCAGTATGATAACATGATGGTAGATATATAACCCAGTATGATAACATGATGGTAGATATATAACCCAGTCTGATAACATGATGGTAGATATATAACCCAGCATGATAACATGATGGGAGATATATAACCCAGTATGATAACATGATGGTAGATATATAACCCAGTGTGATAACATGATGGTAGATATATAACCCAGTATGATAACATGATGGTAGATTTATAACCCAGTATGATAACATGATGGTAGATATATAACCCAGTATGATAACATGATGGTAGATATATAACCCAGTATGATAACATGATGGTAGATATATAACCCAGTATGATAACATGATGGTAGATTTATAACCCAGTATGATAACATGATGGTAGATATATAACCCAGTATGATAACATGATGGTAGATATATAACCCAGTATGACAACATGATGGTAGATATATAAACCAGTATGATAACATGATGGTAGATATATAACCCAGTATGATAACATGATGGTAGATATATAACTCAGTATGATAACATGATGGTAGATATATAACCCAGTATGATAACATGATGGTAGATATATAACCCAGTATGATAACATAATGGTAGATATATAACCCAGTATGATAACATGATGGTAGATATATAACCCAGTATGATAACATGATGGTAGATATATAACTCAGTATGATAACATGATGGTAGATATATAAACCAGTATGATAACATGATGGTAGATATATAACTCAGTATGATAACATGTTGGTAGATATATAACCCAGTATGATAACATGATGGTAGATATATAACCCAGTATGATAACATGATGGTAGATATATAACTCAGTATGATAACATGATGGTAGATATATAAACCAGTATGATAACATGATGGTAGATATATAACCCAGTATGATAACATGATGGTAGATATATAACCCAGTATGATAACATGATGGTAGATATATAACCCAGTATGATAACATGATGGTAGATATATAACCCAGTATGATAACATGATGGTAGATATATAACCCAGTATGATAACATGATGGTAGATATATAACCCAGTATGATAACATGATGGTAGATATATAACCCAGTATGATAACATGATGGTAGATATATAACCCAGTATGATAACATGATGGTAGATATATAACCCAGTATGATAACATGATGGTAGATATATAACCCAGTATGATAACATGATGGTAGATATATAACCCAGTATGATAACATGATGGTAGATATATAACCCAGTATGATAACATGATGGTAGATATATAACTCAGTATGATAACATGATGGTAGATATATAACCCAGTATGATAACATGATGGTAGATATATAACCCAGTATGATAACATGATGGTAGATATATAACCCAGTATGATAACATGATGGTAGATATATAACCCAGTATGATAACATGATGGTAGATATATAACCCAGTATGATAACATGATGGTAGATATATAACCCAGTATGATAACATGATGGTAGATATATAACCCAGTATGATAACATGATGGTAGATCTATAACCCAGTATGATAACATGATGGTAGATATATAACCCAGTATGATAACATTATGGTAGATCTATAACCCAGTATGATAACATGATGGTAGATATATAACCCAGTATGATAACATGATGGTAGATATATAACCCAGTATGATAACATGATGGTAGATATATAACCCAGTATGATAACATGATGGTAGATCTATAACCCACTATGATAACATGATGGTAGATCTATAACCCAGTATGATAACATGATGGTAGATCTATAACCCACTATGATAACATGAAGGTAGATCTATAACCCACTATGATAACATGATGGTAGATAACATGATGGTAGATCTATAACCCACTATGATAACATGATGGTAGATCTATAACCCAGTATGATAACATGATGGTAGATCTATAACCCACTATGATAACATGATGGTAGATCTATAACCCCAGTATGATAACATGATGGTAGATCTATAACCCACTATGATAACATGATGGTAGATCTATAACCCACTATGATAACATGATGGTAGATCTATAACCCACTATGATAACATGATGGTAGATCTATAACCCACTATGATAACATGATGGTAGATCTATAACCCACTATGATAACATGATGGTAGATCTATAACCCAATATGATAACATGATGGTAGATCTATAACCCACTATGATAACATGATGGTAGATCTATAACCCACTATGATAACATGATGGTAGATCTATAACCCACTATGATAACATGATGGTAGATCTATAACCCACTATGATAACATGATGGTAGATATATAACTCACTATGATAACATGATGGTAGATCTATAACCCACTATGATAACATGATGGTAGATCTATAACCCACTATGATAACATGATGGTAGATCTATAACCCACTATGATAACATGATGGTAGATCTATAACCCACTATGATAACATGATGGTAGATCTATAACACACTATGATAACATGATGGTAGATCTATAACCCACTATGATAACATGATGGTAGATCTATAACCCACTATGATAACATGATGGTAGATCTATAACCCATGTATGATAACATGATGGCATGATGGTAGATCTATAACCCACTATGATAACATGATGGTAGATCTATAACCCAGTATGATAACATGATGGTAGATCTATAACCCACTATGATAACATGATGGTAGATCTATAACCCACTATGATAACATGATGGTAGATCTATAACCCACTATGATAACATGATGGTAGATCTATAACCCACTATGATAACATGATGGTAGATCTATAACCCACTATGATAACATGATGGTAGATGGTAGATCTATAACCCACTATGATAACATGATGGTAGATCTATAACCCACTATGATAACATGATGGTAGATCTATAACCCACTATGATAACATGATGGTAGATCTATAACCCACTATGATAACATGATGGTAGATCTATAACCCACTATGATAACATGATGGTAGATCTATAACCCACTATGATAACATGAAGGTAGATCTATAACCCACTATGATAACATGATGGTAGATCTATAACCCACTATGATAACATGATGGTAGATCTATAACCCACTATGATAACATGATGGTAGATCTATAACCCACTATGATAACATGATGGTAGATCTATAACCCACTATGATAACATGATGGTAGATCTATAACCCACTATGATAACATGAACGTTGATCTATAACCCACTATGATAACATGATGGTAACATGTTAGATATAAACTATGATAACAGATCTATAACCCACTATGATAACATGATGGTAGATCTATAACCCACTATGATAACATGATAGGTATGATATATAACCCACTATGATAACAGATCTATAACCCACTATGATAACATGATGGTAGATCTATAACCCACTATGATAACATGATGGTAGATCTATAACCCACTATGATAACATGATGGTAGATCTATAACCCACTATGATAACATGATGGTAGATCTATAACCCACTATGATAACATGATGGTAGATCTATAACCCAGTATGATAACATGATGGTAGATCTATAACCCACTATGATAACATGATGGTAGATCTATAACCCACTATCATAACATATGATAACATGATGATCTATAACCCACTATGATAACATAGATGATGTAGATCTATAACCCACTATGATAACATGATGGTAGATCTATAACCCACTATGATAACATGATGGTAGATCTATAACCCACTATGATAACATGATGGTAGATCTATAACCCACTATGATAACATGATGGTAGATCTATAACCCACTATGATAACATGATGGTAGATCTATAACCCACTATGATAACATGATGGTAGATCTATAACCCAGTATGATAACATGATGGTAGATCTATAACCCACTATGATAACATGATGGTAGATCTATAACCCACTATGATAACATGATAGTAGATCTATAACTCAGTATGATAACATGATGGTAGATCTATAACCCACTATGATAACATGATGGTAGATCTATAACCCACTATGATAACATGATGGTAGATCTATAACCCACTATGATAACATGAAGGTTGATCTATAACCCACTATGATAACATGATGGTAGATCTATAACCCACTATGATAACATGATGGTAGATCTATAACCCACTATGATAACATGATGGTAGATCTATAACCCACTATGATAACATGATGGTAGATCTATAACCCACTATGATAACATGATGGTAGATCTATAACCCACTATGATAACATGATGGTAGATCTATAACCCACTATGATAACATGATGGTAGATCTATAACCCACTATGATAACATGATGGTAGATCTATAACCCACTATGATAACATGATGGTAGATATATAACCCAGTATGATAACATGATGGTAGACAAGTAAGGTTTTAGAGTATGATAACATGATGGTAGATCTATAACCCTGGTTGTGAGGTGTTAGTGTGCAGGTTGTGAGATGTTGTGAGGTGTTAGTGAAGGATGATACATGATGGTAGATTTCATACTGTACCCGATAATAATATATAGTGGAACTTGCTTTATCTAGCTAGTAATAAAGTGGTTCGCCATATATTATTACAGTACTTATTTTAACCAGGCCTTTTATTTATGTATATAATGGAGTGAAGTAGTGGCGCGTAACACCTCCCACCTCGCCACTGACGGTCGCCGTTGACTTGTACTCTCTGTGGTGGGCAGCATCTGTCGTAGCAGCAGAGGTTGTAACATACAGCAGTCCTACATCATCTCCAGCATCTGTCGTAGTAGCAGAGGTTGTAACATACAGCAGTCCTACATCATCTCCAGCATCTGTCGTAGCAGCAGAGGTTGTAACATACAGCAGTCCTACATCATCTCCAGCATCTGTCACAGCAGCAGAGGTTGTAACATACAGCAGTCCTACGTCATCTCCAGCATGTTCCACAACATAGATGGTCATACAGGTACCGACTCATACTGTTAAAATAAAGGTATATTATGAATCATCAACAGTACTCTCATTGTATGATATTGTATTATATTGTATTATATTATATTATATTGTATTATATTATATCTTTCCCCATGATTATTACAATTATAATATTATATTATTATTAGGTTAGGTATTACGAATGTGTAACCACTACTGTAGTGACCAATTGGTGGTTCTAGAATTGACGCCACGCGTCGCCTTCTGGCCGAGCTGAAGTCATACTGAAGTCATACTATGGAGTAGTTGAGTCAGTCAGTCAGCTGCTAGCTCTGACTCGGTACGGGTCTTCAACACAAAGCTCCTAGCTTAAACTAAAACTTTATACCAAGTCTGTTGTCTTGCATTTGCCATTAGTTTCCTGAAGTCTGGTAATTTATGTCACTTATGAAAGGTAACTATTTCGTTACCCTAGACCAGTGGTTCCCAAACTTTTTCAGCTTGTTACCCAATTTAACATGCCACATAAAGCATGTTACCCCTTTCACAAAATGTTGTTATTATTGATATATATGGCTAAACGTGAACGTATACAGCCTCGCATACTCTGCTAATCCTAGCAAAACCATTGAAAACGTAAGAACCACACATACATTATATATAAAATTAATAATAGCTACAAATTCACAGTAACAGTGGGTAAATACTAACTATATAGTGCACAGGGCAGTACACATACATACCAGCTTATGTCTACCTCGGCTGATGCTCACAGATAAACTGACAGTGTGAAATAGAGGCAGCCTCAGGAAGTGAGTGACGCGTACTGGACAGGTCGATCTGGGCTACTGAGTGACTTTTGTCCTGAAGCATACTTGTCAAAATACTTTTGGGTTTCCACACACTTAGCTATATATTTCTTCTTTTCTAATACTGTATATTAGTTTTTGATGTTTATTGTTATTTGGTTTAACTTTATTACTTACTTATAATAGGTTTACTTTACAACTTTATATACTAAGACAAAGTTAACAATAATCCTCATACCGGGTACCGCATTGTTTTCTGGATTTTCAGAATTCATAACTTTTTTTCTGTCACCCCTCCATTACCCCCCAAAAATGGTTAAATTACCCCCAGGGGGTAATTTACCCCCAGTTTGGGAACCACTACCCTAGACCTTTCTACAAGAGTTAAATGGTGAGATTAGTAGATTATTAATTGAAATTCTTGTATCATACTTTGTTAATGAGAATTTGAACGTAAGATTGGGTTCCTTGCTGTATAGTATTTCATTTATAATTGTTTGTGGTTATTTTAATTCACTAACCAAATGATTGGTAATAAAATAAAACTAACAAACAAAAAAATGGAGTTACTTGTGCCCCTATTGTTACGGTGAAGATTAAGTCGTAACAGTTAGATAAATACATGAGTGGGTGTGAGTCGGACCTGACTAGCTGGTGCTACTAGGTCAGTTGCCGTGCTCCTTCCTTAAGTGGAAGTGACCTGACTAGGTGGGTCATTGGGCTAATCCGGGGGGGGAACATGGACCTGCTCTGCATGGGTCAGTAGGCCTGCTGCAGTGTTCCTTCTTTCTTATGTTCTTATGTGTTAGAGAAGGACGATAGCAGGTGTTAGTGAAGGATGATAGCAGGTGTTAGTGAAGGATGATAGCAGGTGTTAGTGAAGGATGATAGCAGGTGTTAGTGAAGGATGATTAGTGAAGGATGATAGCAGGTGTTAGTGAAGGATGATAGCAGGTGTTAGTGAAGGATGATAGCAGGTGTTAGTGAAGGATGATAGCAGGTGTTAGTGAAGGATGATAGCAGGTGTTAGTGAAGGATGATAGCAGGTGTTAGTGAAGGATGATAGCAGGTGTTAGTGAAGGATGATAGCAGGTGTTAGTGAAGGATGATAGCAGGTGTTAGTGAAGGATGATAGCAGGTGTTAGTGAAGGATGATAGCAGGTGTTAGTGAAGGATGATAGCAGGTGTTAGAGAAGGACGATAGCAGGTGTTAGTGAAGGATGATAGCAGGTGTTAGTGAAGGATGATAGCAGGTGTTAGTGAAGGATGATAGCAGGTGTTAGTGAAGGATGATAGCAGGTGTTAGTGAAGGATGATAGCAGGTGTTAGTGAAGGATGATAGCAGGTGTTAGTGAAGGATGATAGCAGGTGTTAGTGAAGGATGATAGCAGGTGTTAGTGAAGGATGATAGCAGGTGTTAGTGTAGGATGATAGCAGGTGTCAGTGAAGGATGATAGCAGGTGTTAGTGTAGGATGATAGCAGGTGTTAGTGAACTATGATAGCAGGTGTTAGTGCAGGATGATAGCAGGTGTTAGTGAAGGATGATAGCAGGTGTTAGTGAAGGATGATAGCAGGTATTAGTGAAGGAAGATAGCAGGTGTTAGTGAAGGATGATAGCAGGTATTAGTGAAGTATGATAGCAGGTGTTAGTGAAGGATGATAGCAGGTGTTAGTGTCTGGCAGCGCTGAACGTGTTGCTTTGATGTTGAGGTTAGACAACTGGACCATC
>NC_091363.1:1384407-1394407 GCF_038502225.1 Cherax quadricarinatus
CTAATCAGCCTGAGAAAGTTTATATGATAATAACTGAGAATACGTGCGTGTAGGTTGTTGTTGTGATTGTGGTTGTTAGTGGTGGTGATAATAGAAGGTACATACCTCCCCCACAATCACCATTCTCCAGGGCCATAGGTTGGCCTGTAAGCGCCTGTAGAGACACACACTCATACACTAGCATAACCATGTTGATATCAGGCACCTTCCTGGCCCTCCTGCTAGTTTCTTCAACCTGCACAGCGGACAATGGCCAAGATCCTGCTAGTGGACACTTCGTCGACTCTGTAAGAAAATTCTTTCTTGACATACTTGGAAGACATGTAGTGGGACATGTAAGGGAGATTATGGAGGAGGTTCGCAATCTTCCATGTCCGGATGATGCTGTTACCTTCCCCTGCGAGTGTACTGTTAACTCTGAGAGTGACTTCAGTCCTGATCTTGACTGTTCTGAAGTTGAGAGTGAGGAGGAACTGGCCACCATCCTCAGCTATCCATTCCCCTTCCGCAACTTCCGCAACTTAACCATCGTCGGAAACCAAAACCTGACGACTCTGAGACGTGGAGTGCTGGGCAACACCACCTTCAAAGAGTTCTATATTACTGGAGGAGCTCTACAGGAGGTGGAGACAGGAGCTCTCTCCTCCAGCTACAACACCGCCACCGTGATGAACTTTGAGGGCAACAGACTTGTGGTCTTCCCCTGGGGAGAGCTGTCAGCCTTCACAGGCCTCCTGGAGCTGAATCTCAACTCCAACAAGATATCATCGTTCCCAGCTCTAATATCAGACACGCTGCAGCGCCTGGACCTGTCTAATAACCCCCTGGGGTTGATCCCCGGCACAGGCTTTAAGGCTACACCAGACATAGAGACAGTCTTACTGGACAATGTCAACATGTATGAGATCATTCCAGGTAACTTATCGTCTTGCATATTAATAACAGATGAATAAGACAGTTGTGCAACACTTAAGTCTCTACTGAGACGTTTCGCCAACTATTAGTTAATACTAGAGACTGTAGAAAACAGGGAGAAGTAGATTGAGGTGATCAGTCCCTCAGGCTGACTCTTGATGTTGCAATCAACGATGTACCATATTTTTCTAGATTGCTTTAAATATATTTCGTGGTTAGTGCAGTTGTGTGTGTGTGTGTGTGTGTGTGTGTGTGTGTGTGTGTGTGTGTGTGTGTGTGTGTGTGTGTGTGTACCCACCTAATTGTGCTTGCAGGGTTCGATTCACAGCTCCTGTGTGTGATGCTACACACTACACATATAACAACACACACAGTATACCTCTACACCTCGGGTCCACAGGAACCTTCACGGGTCACCGCCAACTGCGGGTCGTCAGCATGAACAGCAACCAGCTGAGAGAGGTCCCAGCTGATGCCATCCACTTCACAGCTGGTTTCGACCTCACCTACGTCCGCCTCTCCGACAATGTCATCACCAAAGTCGCTGTAGACGCATTTATTGGTGAGAAACATTTATCAAAATACTTACATTGAAGGCATTTTCTGGTCAAAATTCTTAAACTGACGGCATTTTCTGGTCAAAATTCTTAAACTGACGGCATTTTCTGGTCAAAATTCTTAAACTGACGGCATTTTCTGGTCAAAATTCTTAAACTGACGGCATTTTCTGGTCAAAATTCTTAAACTGACGGCATTTTCTGGTCAAAATTCTTAAATTGAAGGCATTTTCTGGTCAAAATTCTTAAACTGACGGCATTTTCTGGTCAAAATTCTTAAATTGAAGGCATTTTCTGGTCAAAATTCTTAAACTGACGGCATTTTCTGGTCAAAATTCTTAAATTGAAGGCATGGTCAAAATTCTTAAACTGACGGCATTTTCTGGTCAAAATTCTTAAATTGAAGGCATTTTCTGGCCAAAATTCTTAAACTGACGGCATTTTCTGGTCAAAATTCTTAAATTGAAGGCATTTTCTGGTCAAAATTCTTAAACTGACGGCATTTTCTGGTCAAAATTCTTAAACTGACGGCATTTTCTGGTCAAAATTCTTAAATTGAAGGCATTTTCTGGTCAAAATTCTTAAACTGACGGCATTTTCTGGTCAAAATTCTTAAACTGACGGCATTTTCTGGTCAAAATTCTTAAACTGACGGCATGAAAATTCTTAAAATGACGGCATTTTCTGGTCAAAATTCTTAAATTGAAGGCATTTTCTGGTCAAAATTCTTAAACTGACGGCATTTTCTGGTCAAAATTCTTAAACTGACGGCATTTTCTGGTCAAAAGTCTTAAACTGAAGGCATAAAATATTTATTATTATTATTATTATTATTATTATTATTGTTATTATTATTATTATTATTATTATTATTATTATTATTGTTATTATTATTATTATTATTATTATTATTATTATTATTATTATTATTATTATTATTATTATTATTATTATTATTAATGTTGTTATTATTATTATTATTATTATTATTATTATTATTATTATTATTATTATTATTATTATTATTATTATTATTGTTGTTGTTGTTATTATTATTATTATTATTATTATTATTATTATTATTATTATTATTATTATTATTATTATTATTATTATTATTATTGTTGTTGTTATTATTATTATTATTATTATTATTATTATTATTATTATGATCACGTATCAGATTAAAAAAATAGGTTTGGAATCTATTTTCAATGTTTTTGGTGAGCCGCTGTTTTGGTGACATTGTCCCCGGTAATGGAAGGGCTTAAGACAGTGTCTCCCTGACAGGTATCACCAAGGGCAGTGAACTGCTTGTAGACCGAAACGAGTTGATGTTGCTGCATGAGGAGGTGTGGAGGCCGCTGGTGGAAGCTGGTGTTAAGCTACAGCTCCAGGGTCAGTAGCACAGGTGCATCGACTGTTTTTTTCTTTTACCTGCGAGACGTTTCGCCAACACAGTAGGCGAAACCAAGTACACCGTGGTGGGACTGACCACCTCAAAACTACGTCGTCAAGGCGGATGGACTGAAGAAGCCTACTGTGCGGGCGAAACGTTTCAGAATTAAGATACCTAACTGTTGCACTTGTCTTATCACCTTGTGTACTCGACTTGAAATGGTTCCAGGAGGGACCGAAACGTTGTTAAGTTTCCATCTCAAGTTTCGAGGTCGGTTGAAGAATGTTCCACTTACGATGTTATAATATTTCAGGCTATCTTCAGTCACCCTCATTCTGTTAAAAGTAAAGGCAACTCGTCCCTTGACTCTTCCCACTGATAGTGTCCACTGGGTAATGCTTCCAATACACATACACAGCTTCAAGAGTAAGTACAATAGGGATATATAAGGATAAGCAGGATTTATGGGTGGTCGAGAGTACAAACCAGGAACCGAGGTTCGTCTACAGCACCATGAACCGAGGTTCGTCTACAGCACCATGAACCGAGGTTCGTCTACAGCACCATGAACCGAGGTTCGTCTACAGCACCATGAACCGAGGTTCGTCTACAGCACCATGAACCGAGGTTCCTCTACAGCACCATGAACCGAGGTTCCTCTACAGCACCATGAACCGAGGTTCGTCTACAGCACCATGAACCGAGGTTCGTCTACAGCACCATGAACCGAGGTTCGTCTACAGCACCATGAACCGAGGTTCGTCTACAGCACCATGAACCGAGGTTCGTCTACAGCACCATGAACCGAGGTTCGTCTACAGCACCATGAACCGAGGTTCGTCTACAGCACAATGAACCGAGGTTCGTCTACAGCACCATGAACCGAGGTTCCTCTACAGCACCATGAACCGAGGTTCCTCTACAGCACCATGAACCGAGGTTCCTCTACAGCACCATGAACCGAGGTTCGTCTACAGCACCATGAACCGAGGTTCCTCTACAGCACCATGAACCGAGGTTCCTCTACAGCACCATGAACCGAGGTTCGTCTACAGCACCATGAACCGAGGTTCGTCTACAGCACCATGAACCGAGGTTCCTCTACAGCACCATGAACCGAGGTTCCTCTACAGCACCATGAACCGAGGTTCGTCTACAGCACCATGAACCGAGGTTCGTCTACAGCACCATGAACCGAGGTTCGTCTACAGCACCATGAACCGAGGTTCGTCTACAGCACCATGAACCGAGGTTCCTCTACAGCACCATGAACCGAGGTTCCTCTACAGCACCATGAACCGAGGTTCCTCTACAGCACCATGAACCGAGGTTCGTCTACAGCACCATGAACCGAGGTTCCTCTACAGCACCATGAACCGAGGTTCGTCTACAGCACCATGAACCGAGGTTCGTCTACAGCACCATGAACCGAGGTTCGTCTACAGCACCATGAACCGAGGTTCGTCTACAGCACCATGAACCGAGGTTCGTCTACAGCACCATGAACCGAGGTTCCTCTACAGCACCATGAACCGAGGTTCGTCTACAGCACCATGAACCGAGGTTCGTCTACAGCACCATGAACCGAGGTTCCTCTACAGCACCATGAACCGAGGTTCGTCTACAGCACCATGAACCGAGGTTCCTCTACAGCACCATGAACCGAGGTTCGTCTACAGCACCATGAACCGAGGTTCCTCTACAGCACCATGAACCGAGGTTCCTCTACAGCACCATGAACCGAGGTTCCTCTACAGCACCATGAACCGAGGTTCCTCTACAGCACCATGAACCGAGGTTCCTCTACAGCACCATGAACCGAGGTTCGTCTACAGCACAATGAACCGAGGTTCGTCTACAGCACCATGAACCGAGGTTCGTCTACAGCACCATGAACCGAAGTTCCTCTACAGCGCCATGAACCGAGGTTCCTCTACAGCACCATGAACCGAGGTTCGTCTACAGCACCATGAACCGAGGTTCGTCTACAGCACCATGAACCGAGGTTCGTCTACAGCAGCTACACCACACAGCTACACGACACATCCCTCTAGACTAGACGACCTGTAAAACTTTAACTTTTAAAAATAATGCTGTCGTTTTAAGAATTAGTTGCATAAACACCAGACACTTTGCAGGAGCTTCAAGGGGTGGTAGGAGCGGTGGTAGTGGTGATAGTGGTAGTAGTAGTAGTAGTAGTAGTAGTAGTAGTAGTGGTAGTTCTGGCAGTGCTCAAAACTTTGTCTGTTATGTAAATGAGGTTGGAGGAAAAGATAGCTATTTTTTTTTTCAGGTGGTCGTCTTGATATGGAGAGTGAGACTGCCATCACCTGCTCTCCACCTGTCTCGTGTAATCTGGTGCACTCCCATGTACTCCCATGGACACCCATGTACTCTCATGTAATGTCATATAGTTCTTTCGCTCAGATGTACTCTTATATTTCCATTTACTCCTATGTACACCCATGTACACCCATGTACTCCCATGTATACCCATGTACATCCATGTCCTCCCATGTGTACACATGTACTCCCATATACACCCATGTACTCCGTGTACACCCATGTTCTCCCATATACACCCATGTGCTCCCTTATATACTCCCATGTATTCCCATGTACATCCATATATACACCCATGTACACCTATATATACACCCATGTACTCCCATGTACACCCACATGGACACCCATATACTCACATGGACACCCATATACTCACATGTACACCATTTACTCCCTTATATATCCCATGTATTCCCGTGTACACCCATATATACACCCATGTACTCTCATCTACACCCATATACTAACACGTACACCCATGTACTCCCATATACACCAGTGTTCCCCAGATATCTGCTGGGAATTAAACACGTATACACAATAAAGATACTTATTAAAGGCAACGTTTAGCCGCTCTTGGTTTCACCAATCGTGTCAACTTAGTTGATTTTTTTCTTCCTGCCACAGACAATCCTCTGCTGTGTGGGTGCGACATAGCCTGGATCATGCTGAACAGTTCGTTACTCAGCATGGTGGACGGCCGGACCACTTGCTCTGATGGCGAACTGATGGTCAATCTCTCACCTCTGATCTACCAGGATTTATGTTAGTGTCAATCTGGAGGTGGCTAATTCAAGGGCTGGATGCGGTGTAAGTGTTGACGTGCCCTGTGAATCACAACGAGAAGAGTAGGATATGTTTCCTTGGGGTTGATACGGTGCAGGCTGTCACAGGCCCTATATACCACAACAAAAATAAGACTAGGTTAATTATTTTTTAGGGCTCTATGCGGTGTAAGCAGTCAGGGGCCCTTTATACCACAATAACACCTAAAGATCACTTTCTTTAAGGCTCGATACGGTGTAAGCCTTCAGCGGCCTTATATACCGCAACAGTAATACCAAAAGATCACTTCCTTTAGAGTTACATACGGTATAAGCCGTCAGCAACCCTATATACCACAACAATAACACCTGAAGGTCATTTTCTATAGAACTCAATACGGTGTAAGCCATCAGTGGCCCTATATACCACAACACAAACGCCAAACGAATCACGTTCTTTTAGGGCTTAATACGACGTATTCTGAAATATTCTGAGATATTTTTAAACTTTATTTTACAATAGCAGTTTGGGATTTTCAATAAACCTAATAAAGTGCTGAGAGTCTTCTTTATTATCTGAATTATGTTCTAATTAAAGTACGATAATAATAATAATAATAACATCAACAACAATAATAATAAATCATTCTTAATTCCTGTCTTAATATACCCTGGGAGGGCAGAAAACTTGTGTTTAATCAATATGTTAAGCACCAGAGAGCCACCATCAGCTCTCAAGGTGAAATTTGCATAAATTTGAATACTCAAAGAAAGTATTTGAAGGTTGCTTTAAACCTTTTAATGGAAGATGTGAGAGGAATATTGTGAGAGAAATATCTGAGATGTTGTTAAGTGAGGCTGTGAGGATGCTCTTATGATCTGGTATTACCTGGTTCACTCTCTTCTTGTTATAGTTATTCTCATTATGATGATAATTATAGTAATAATTATGATAATAATAATAATAATAATAATAATAATAATAATAATAATAATAATAATAATAATAATAATAATAATAATAGCTATAGCCTTGTTATAGATCTGTTATAACTTTATTATAACTCAGTTATAACTCTGCTATAACTCAGCTACAACTCTGTTATAACTGCTTTAACTCTGCTGTAACTGCTATAACTCTGCTATAACTTTGCTATAACTGCTATAACTCTGCTATAACTCGGCTATAACTACTATAACTCTGCTATAAGAACATAAGAGCATAAGAACATAAGAAAGGAGGAACACTGCAGCAGGCCTGTTG
This sequence comes from Cherax quadricarinatus, assembly GCF_038502225.1. Taxonomy (NCBI): domain Eukaryota; kingdom Metazoa; phylum Arthropoda; class Malacostraca; order Decapoda; family Parastacidae; genus Cherax; species Cherax quadricarinatus. Next base: position 1,391,653 of record NC_091363.1, read on the forward strand.
GCCCATACTAGGCAGGTCCTTTACAATTCATCCCACTAACAAAACATTTGCCCAACCCAATTTTCAATGCCACCCAAGAAATAAGCTCTGATGTGAAAGTTCCATTAAAATCCAACCCCTCCCACTCATGTACTTATCCAACCTAAATTTGAAACTACCCAAAGTCCTAGCCTCAGTAACCCAACTAGGTAGACTGTTCCACTCATCAACTACCCTATTTCCAAACCAATACTTTCCTATGTCCTTTCTAAATCTAAACTTATCTAATTTAAATCCATTACTGCGGGTTCTCTCTTGGAGAGACATCCTCAAGACCTTATTAATATCCCCTTTATTAATACCTATCTTCCACTTATACACTTCGATCAGGTCTCCCCTCATTCTTCGTCTAACAAGTGAATGTAACTTAAGAGTCTTCAATCTTTCTTCATAAGGAAGATTTCTAATGCTATGTATTAATTTAGTCATCCTACGCTGAATGTTTTCTAACGAATTTATGTCCATTCTGTAATATGGAGACCAGAATTGAGCTGCATAATCTAGGTGAGGCCTTACTAATGATGTATAAAGCTGCAGTATGACCTCTGGACTTCTGTTGCTTACACTTCTTGATATAAATCCCAGTAATCTATTTGCCTTATTACGTACGCTTAGGCATTGCTGTCTTGGTTTAAGGTTGCTGCTCACCATAACCCCCAAGTCCTTTTCGCAATCTGTATGGCTAAGTTCTACATCATTTAACTTATAAGTACTAGGGTTATGGGCACTCCCAAGCTTCAGAACCTTGCATTTATCTACATTGAACTGCATCTGCCACTTTTCTGACCAAGAATAGAGTTTGTTTAAATCCTCCTGAAGTTCCATAACATCTACGTTTGAATCAATTGTCCTACCTATCTTTGTGTCATCGGCGAATTTGCTCATATCACTAGTAATTCCCTCATCAAGATCATTGATATATATTATAAACAACAACGGGCCCAAGACTGATCCCTGTGGAACGCCACTTGTTACAGATCCCCACTCGGATTTAACCCCATTTATGGACACTCTCTGCTTCCTGTCAGTGAGCCATGACTCAATCCACGAGAGCACTTTTCCCCCAATGCCATGAGCTGCCACTTTCTTTAACAGTCTATGGTGCGGAACTCTATCAAATGCCTTACTAAAATCTAAGTAAATAATATCAAATTCTTTATTGTGGTCAACAGCCTCAAAAGCTTTACTGAAGAAAGTTAATAAATTAGTTAGACAAGACCGGCCTCTTGTGAATCCATGCTGAGTATCATTAATCAAGCTATGCTTATTGAGATGGCTTCTTATAATCTCAGCTATAATTGACTCTAGTAATTTGCCTACAATTGAGGTCAGGCTTATTGGGCGGTAATTTGACGGTAACGACTTGTCCCCTGTTTTAAAAATAGGAATTACATTAGCCATCTTCCACATATCAGACACTACACCTGTTTGAAGAGATAAATTAAAAATATTAGTTAATGGTTCACAGACTTCCATTTTGCATTCCTTAAGAACCCTTGAAAAAACCTCATCAGGACCCGGCGACTTATTTTGCTTCAGTCTATCTGCTTCACAACCATCTCACTAGTGACTGTGATGTTACATAATTTATCTTCTTCTAGCCCACTGTAAAAATTAATTACTGGAATATTATTAGTGTCTTCCTGTGTAAAAACCGAGAGAAAATAATTATTTAAAAACGAGCACATTTCATTCTCTTTGTAAGTAAGATGCCCATAGTTATTTTTAAGGGGACCTATCTTATCTCTAACTTTTGTTCTATAGACCTGGAAAAAACTTTTTGGGTTAGTTTTAGAATCCCTAGCAACTTTAATTTCATAGTCCCTTTTAGCTTTTCTTATCCCCTTTTTAATGTCCCTCTTAATGTCAATATACTGATTCATAAGATGACCCTCGCCTCTTTTGATACGCCTATAAATTCCTTTCTTATGCCCTAGTAGATATTTGAGCCTATTATTCATCCATTTTGGGTCATTTCTATTTGATCTAATTTCTTTATATGGGATAAATGTTCTTCGAGCAGCATGTATAGTGTTCAGAAAACTGTCATATTGATAGCTCTCTTCGTTACCCCAGTCAACAGATGATAAGTGTTCTCTAAGCCCATCGTAATCTGCTAAGCGAAAATCTGGGACTGTTACTGAGTTATCGCTACTATCGTACTTCCATTCAATGCTAAATGTAATTGATTTGTGGTCGCTAGCACCCAGTTCCTCTGAAACTTCTAAATTATTAACAAGGGATTCATTGTTTGCCATAACTAAGTCAAGCAGGTTATTACCCCTTGTAGGTTCTGTATAACTGCTATAACTCTGCTATAACTCTGCTATAACCGCTGTAACTCGGTTATAACTGTCATAACTCTGTTATAACTGCTATAACTCGGTTATAACTGCTATAACTGCTATAACTCGGCTATAACTCTGCTATAACTACTATAACTCTGCTATAACTCGACCATAAAGTCAAAAACTATAACGCAGCTCTGGACGGTTATAACAATTATAATAATTTGCCGTCATTAGTAAAGTGAACCTCTGGGTAATAACAAGTGCCTTTATTACTACTAATAATAATTATAATAATTGATTCTTATTAATGGACGCATTTGTACCAACGAGGAATTTATATCTGGCACAGAGTTATTATTATTATCAACAATAATAATAGTAATAATTATTATTATTGTTATTATTATACACACACACACACACAC
>NC_091363.1:1396907-1399407 GCF_038502225.1 Cherax quadricarinatus
GGTGTATCTCGACCGCGACAGAACACAAGAAAGGCAGAAACTGAGAGAGATGGTACAAAGGCGAAAGGAGGAAAGAGAGGGGATGGAGAAGACAGACAGGAGATCCCAGACCCAGGAAGAAGATCAAATACAGCCTCCCTCACAACTTCCTATAGAAGCCTCCCAACCAGGTCAACCCCAGTGCAACCAAACACTCTAAATCAAAACACCCATGCCACATCCAATGCCCCCACCCACTACATTACAAACTCCACCCCCACAGCAACAACCAATAGTTCCTTACCAGGTCTCCCACTTCCCCAACCCCAATATACCTCCCAGACCACAGTCTTAGAAAAGAAGTTGAAGGTGTGGTATACAAATGCAGATGGAATAACAAACAAGTATGAGGAGTGGCACGAAAGAATCAAAGAGACATCCCCAGACATAATAGCACTCACAGAAACAAAACTCACCAGAATAATAACAGATTCAATCTTTCCATCCGGATACCAAATCCTCAGGAAAGACAGAGGGAGGAGAGGGGGAGGAGGAGTTGCACTGCTCATTAAAAACCAGTGGGATTTTGAGAAAATGGAAGGAATGGATGGCATGGGCGAAAGGGACTACTTAGTAGGAACAATCCAGTCTGAGGGACATAAGGTGATAATTGCAGTAATGTACAACCCACCACAGAACTGCAGGAGGCCAAGAGAAGAATACGATGAGAGCAACAGAGCAATGATCGACACACTAGCCGAGGTGGCCAGGAGAGCACACATGGGGGGAGCAAAGTTACTAGTTATGGGTGATTTCAATCACAAGGAGATTGACTGGGAAAACCTGGAGCCCCATGGGGGTCCCGAAACATGGAGAGCCAAGATGATGGATGTGGTACTGGAAAACCTCATGCATCAACATGTTAGAGACACTACCAGAGAGAGAGGAGAGGATGAACCAGCAAGGCTGGACCTTGTATTCACCATGAGTAGTTCGGACATCGAGGGTATCATGTATGAAAGGCCCCTGGGAGCTAGTGATCATGTGGTTCTGTGTTTCGACTACATAGTTGAGCTCCAAGTAAAGAGAGTAGCAGGAATAGGCTGGGAAAAACCAAACTACAAAAGGGGGAACTACTCAGGCATGAGGAACTTCCTTCAAGACATTCAGTGGGAGAGGGAACTGACAGGAAAACCAGTACAAGAAATGATGGACTATGTAGCAACAAAATGCAAGGAGGCAGAGGAGAGGTTTGTTCCCAAGGGAAACAGAAATAATGGGAAGAACAGAACGAGTCCTTGGTTCACCCAAAGGTGTAGGGAGGCAAAAACTAGGTGTACTAGAGAATGGAAAAGGTACAGAATACAGAGAACTCAGGAAAATAAAGAAATCAGCCGAAGAGCCAGAAACGAATATGCACAGATAAGAAGGGAGGCTCAGAGACAATATGAAAATGACATAGCATCAAAAGTAAAGACTGACCCGAAGCTGTTGTACAGCCACATCAGGAGGAAAACAACAGTCAAGGACCAGGTAATCAGACTGAGGAAGGGTGATGGGGAATTCACAAGAAACGACCGAGAGGTATGCCAGGAGCTCAACACAAGATTTAAAGAGGTATTTACAGTGGAAACCAGTAGGACTCCAGGAAATCATAACAGGGGGGCACACCAGCAAGTGCTGGATGAGGTACATATAACCAAGGAGGAGGTGAAGAAGCTGCTATGCGAACTTGACACCTCAAAGGCGGTGGGACCAGACAACATCTCTCCATGGGTCCTTAAAGAGGGAGCAGAGATATTGTGTGAGCCATTAACAAAGATCTTCAACACATCATTTGAAACTGGGCAACTCCCTGAGGTATGAAAAATGGCAAATGTAGTCCCAATTTTTAAAAAGGGAGACAGACATGAGGCACTAAACTACAGACCTGTATCACTAACGTGTATAGTATGCAAGGTCATGGAGAAGATCATCAGGAGGAGAGTGTTGGAGCACCTGGAAAGAAATAAGTGTATAATTGACAACCAGCACGGTTTCAGGGAAGGAAAATCCTGTGTCACAAACCTACTAGAGTTTTATGACAAGGTGACAGAAGTAAGACAAGAGAGAGAGGGGTGGATCGACTGCATATTTTTGGACTGCAAAAAGGCCTTCGACACAGTTCCTAACAAGATGTTACTGCAAAAGCCAGAGGATCAGGCACACATAACAGGAAAGGCACTGCAATGGATCAGAGAATACCTGACAGGGAGGCAACAACGAGTCATGGTACGCGACGAGGTGTCAGAGTGGGCGCCTGTGACAAGCGGGGTTCCACAGGGGTCAGTCCTAGGACCTGTGCTGTTCTTGGTATATGTGAACGACATAACGGAAGGGATAGACTCAGAAGTGTCCTTGTTTGCAGATGATGCGAAGTTAATGAGAAGAATCAAATCGGATGAGGATCAGGCAGGACTACAAAGAGACCTGGACAGGCTACAAGCCTGGTCCAGCAACTGGCTCCTTGAATTTAACCCTG
>NC_091363.1:1404407-1431907 GCF_038502225.1 Cherax quadricarinatus
GGAAGTATTTCTTCAGCCACAGAGTAGTCAGGAAGTGGAATAGTTTGGTAAGCGATGTAGTGGAGGCAGGATCCATACATAGCTTTAAGCAGAGGTATGATAAAGCTCATGGTTCAGGGAGAGTGACCTAGTAGCGATCAGTGAAGAGGCGGGGCCAGGAGCTCGGACTCGACCCCTGCAACCTCAACTAGGTGAGTACACACAGAGTGGGTCATCAATTACTCTTCCATCATTTCCTGCAGTAAAACAGTCCTCAGTTTTTCCTGTTTTCACTCAATGATATTTCCTGGTTAAAAACTCTCTCTCTCTCTCTCTCTCTCTCTCTCTCTCTCTCTCTCTCTCTCTCTCTCTCTCTCTCTCTCTCTCTCTCTCTCTCTCTCTCTCTCTCTCTCTCTCTCTCTACGACATAATTTACTGCCAGTAATCAAGTTTAAGTAGTTTATAGCTGTGTGATAATTACTGGTAGACTCTAAATTAATGACCCTCAATTAACATCTCCATTATCAGTGTTAAATTGATCGTTAACAATAACAATCCGTGTTAATTCCCTCGTTAACACGACACCCCTCGGGAGGGTTATCACTGTTAACCCTTGAGAGCCCTGTGAATTGGAACGTGGATCGAGCCTTCACACGGCTTCATGCTCTCCAAGATGGCACCTGTCTCGATGCCATGAGGGCTCTCGTTCCGTGGAGATGGAGCTGATCTCAAGTGACTTCCACGGTGTAGTTTATATTATTCACTGGTGTAGCAGATAGACTTTAAACCCACTCTTAGTGAAAGCAGTGATTGGCTGCATCAGAGGGGCTTGCTCGGCCAATAGAGCGTCTGCGAGCAGCTGCAAATGCATGATTGGTTGTTCTCGGCAGCTTGTGGAGTATGCCCCACTGTGATTGGCTCCTCGGGCCTGCCACTCATGGAAATAGACAGGAGGGAAGGCAGCCTCGAGGGCCAGTCGGTGACTAGACAAGGGACAGCAAACAGCCAGCAGGAGACAGCAGAGCATCCATTTAAGCAGTCCTCTGTCAGCTCTTACACACGCTGAGTCAGACATAGAGCTGATAGTCAGGGATAGAGCTGAGAGTTAGAGATGGTTTCCAGAGCTGCAACTGAGAGCAGTTTGGCACACAAATTAAATCACGATAAGAGGACATTAATTATTCTTAGGCAGATGTTGCTGTGAGATGCAGGAAGACCTGCTGTGAGCGCTGCTGCTGCTATTGTTGCTCTTGTTGTTGTTGCTACTGCTATTGTTGTTGCTACTACTGCTCCTGCTGTTGATACTGTTGTTGTTGTTGCTACTGCTATTGTTGTTGCTACTACTGCTCCTGCTGTTGCTATTGTAGCTACTGTTGTTGCTGGTGCTGTTGTCCTACTACTGCTGCTGCTGTTGTTGTGCTACTGTTGTAGCTGCTACTGCTGCTGTTGCTGCTACTGCTGATGTTGCTACTATTGCTGTTGTTGTTGCTACTACTGCTGCTATTGTTGCTACTGTTGTTGTTGCTATTACTGCTGCTGTTGTTGCTACCTTTGTTGTTGCTACTGCTATTGTTGCTACTGATGTTGTTGTTGCTTCTGCTGTTGTTGTTGCTTCTGCTGTTGTTGTTGCTTCTGCTGTTGTTGTTGCTTCTGCTGTTGTTGTTGCTTCTGCTGTTGTTGTTGCTTCTGCTGTTGTTGTTGCTTCTGCTGTTGTTGTTGCTTCTGCTGTTGTTGTTGCTTCTTCTGTTTGTTTGTTGCTTCTGCTGTTGTTGTTTAGCTTCTGCTGTTGTTGCTTGGCCTGCTGTTGTTGTTGTTCTTCTGCTGTTGTTATTTATTTGCTTGCTGTTATTTGTTATTTGCTTCTGTAACATTGTTATTTGCTTTACCTTCTGCTTGTTGTTGTTGCTTCTGCTGTTGTTGTTGCTTCTGCTGTCGTAACAACTGCTTGTTGCTGCTGCTGCTGCTGTTGCTACTGCTACTACTGTTGTTGCTACTGTTGTTGTTGATACAGCTGTAGTTGACACTGCTGTTGTTGCTACTGTTGGTGTCACACGACAAGTGCCTTACACAAAATGGTAACCAACACACACCTAACATTCTCCATTCTCTCTCCCTCCCTCTCTCCTTCCCTCTCTCCATCTCATCCATCCTCTCTCCCCTCATACCTCCTCCCTCCTCTCCTCCTGCTCCTCCTCTCCTCCCTCCTGCCTCCTCCCTCCATCCTCCTCCTCCTCCCTCCTCCTCCCTCCCCTCCTCTCCTCCCTCCTCCCTCCCTCCCTCCCTCCTCCCCTCCTCCCTCCCCTCCTCTCCCTCTCCTCCTCCCTCCTCCTCTCTCCCTCCTCCCCTCTCCTCCTCCCTCCCCTCCCTCCCTCCCTCCCACCCCTCCCTCTCTCTCTCTCTCTCTCTCTCCTCCTCCTCCCTCCTCCCTCCATCCCTCCTCCCTCCCTCCCTCCCTCCCTCCCTCCCTCCCTCCTCCCTCCCCTCCCTCCCTCCTCCCTCCCTCCCTCTCCCTCCTCCCTCCTCCTCTCCCTCCCTCTCCTCCCTCTCCCTCCCCTCCCTCCCTCCCTCCTCCTCTCCCACTCTCTCCCTCCTCCCCTCCCTCTCCTCCTCTCCCTCCTCTCCTCCTCTCCTCCCTCCCTCCTCCCTCCCTCCCTCCTCCCTCCTCCCTCCTCTCCCTCCTCCTCCCTCCCCACCTCCTCTCCCTCCCTCCCTCCCTCCCCTCCCTCCCCTCTCCCTCCTCTCCCCTCCCCTCTCCTCCCCTCTCCCTCCCTCCCTCCTCTCCTCCCTCCTCCCTCCCTCCCTCCCTCCCACCTCTCCCTCCTCTCCTCCCTCTCTCCCTCCCTCCTATCCCTCCTCCCTCTCTCCCTCTCTCCTCACCTCTCCCTCTCTCCTCCCTCCTCTCTCCCTCCCTCCCACTCCCTCCCTCTCCCTCCCCTCCTCCTCTCCCTCCCTCCCTCCTCTCTCTCCTCTCCCACCTCCTCCCTCCTCCCTCCCTCCCTCCTCCTCTCCTCCTCCTCTCCCTCCCTCTCCCTCCTCTCCCTCTCTCCCTCTCTCCTCCCTCTCTCCCCTCTCTCCCCTCTCCTCCCCTCTCTCCCTCTCTCCCTCCCACTCCTCCCTCCTCCCTCCCCTCCCACTCTCTCCCTCTGTCCCTCCCTCCCTCTCTCCCTCTCTCCCTCTCTCCCTCCCTCCCTCGTGAACTTAAATAACCCGCAGCTTCCCAATAACATAAACACCATAAACATATCAAGAATAATATTAGGCAACACCATGAATAATTCTTTTTCAATATTCTATCAGTGTTTTCCAATTTACAAATCCAAGTTACGTATCCTTACCCCTACTTATGTATTCTAGCACACATATACATAGTTATACAATATATATATATATATACATATATATATATATATATATATATATATATATATATATATATATATATATATATATATATATATATATATATATATATATATCTATTGTGTGTATGTGTGTGTGTGTGTGTTTTATGACATGATCCCAGAAGACTGACGTGACTTACTGAGACAGTGAGTCATGTCAGTAAGGAAGCTGCAGTGGTAACTTGAGAGTCAACTCGACAACACTGTGGCGTCGCCAGAGAAGCAGTCTGCATATCTTTTTAAGTCTTCCCCACAACTTGGCACTCTGAGCAGTGCCAGGTTGTAGAGTGTTCACATACACATACATACACACATACAGCATATACACACACACATATATACATTACATACATATATTACATACATTGCATATATATTAACATACATATACATATATTACATGTTATATTAGCATTACATATATTATATATATTACATATTATATTATATATTATTATTATTACATTATTACATACATTATAGCTATTACACTATACTACTATATAGCACATATTATAGTTATATATATTACATATACACATATTATTATTACTAGAGTACATATATACATTACATACATATAGTGATATATTACATTATTACAAATATATACATATTACATACTGCACATACACACTCACACGCACTTACATATTATTACATATTGTTATTATTACACATATTAGCATTATTACACATACAGCATACATTATTACACACATACATACACACACATTACATTATTATTACTTACTTACACACACACACACACAAATATTCTGAGATGTGTTTCTTGTGATGAAAACGTGCTGGAGACATCAGACAATGGTAGAAACGTGTCAGAGACACTACAACGTATCGCTCATGATAGAGCTTCATCACAACCTGAAGCTCTACGCTGACACCTCAATCAAATTAATATTCTTTCGACCTAAAACCAAAAACTCAATAACAACCAAACGAAAAAACTGAGCGAACAAAATGGAGGAACCAAACAGAAGCGAGTAACGTTGTTATTAACGAAATAACACCAATAACGACCACCAGCGTTACTTTTATTGTTTACAACAGAAAACAATGATATTCTTGCTCCATTACAATGAAATAGAAGAACAATAAAGATTAATTAACGTTGAGTGCTTTAATTACCTCACCTCTGCCAGCCACTGCTTAATTATACTGCTTAATTACCTTTGTAATGACGGTAGAGGTGATTAGTGTTTGTGATGCTTATGAGCAGGAGAGTTTTTCTCAATGTTGGTGTGTGTCTGGCTGTGTTTGTGTGTGTCTGGCTGTGTTTGTGTGTGTCTGGTTGTGTTTGTGTGTGTCTGGTTGTGTTTGTGTGTGTCTGGTTGTGTTTGTGTGTGTCTGGCTGTGTTTGTGTGTGTCTCGTTGTGTTTGTGTGTGTCTGGTTGTGTTTGTGTGTGTCTGGTTGTGTTTGTGTGTGTCTGGTTGTGTTTGTGTGTGTCTGGTTGTGTTTGTGTGTGTCTGGTTGTGTTTGTGTGTGTCTGGCTGTGTTTGTGTGTGTGTCTGGTTGTGTTTGTGTGTGTCTGGTTGTGTTTGTGTGTGTCTGGTTGTGTTTGTGTGTGTCTGGTTGTGTTTGTGTGTGTCTGGTTGTGTTTGTGTGTGTCTGGCTGTGTTTGTGTGTGTCTGGTTGTGTTTGTGTGTGTCTGGCTGTGTTTGTGTGTGTCTGGTTGTGTTTGTGTGTGTCTGGTTGTGTTTGTGTGTGTCTGGTTGTGTTTGTGTGTGTCTGGCTGTGTTTGTGTGTGTCTGGTTGTGTTTGTGTGTGTCTGGCTGTGTTTGTGTGTGTCTGACTGTGTTTGTGTGTGTCTGGCTGTGTTTGTGTGTATCTGGCTGTGTTTGTGTGTGTCTGGCTGTGTTTGTGTGTGTCTGGCTGTGTTTGTGTGTGCCTGGCTGTGTTTGTGTGTGTGCCTGGCTGTGTTTGTGTGTGTCTAGTTGTGTTTGTGTGTGTCTGGTTGTGTTTGTGTGTGTCTGGTTGTGTTTGTGTGTGTCTGGTTGTGTTTGTGTGTGTCTGGCTGTGTTTGTGTGTGTCTGGCTGTGTTTGTGTGTGTCTGGCTGTGTTTGTGTGTGTCTGGCTGTGTTTGTGTGTGTCTGGCTGTGTTTGTGTGTGTCTGGCTGTGTTTGTGTGTGTCTGGCTGTGTTTGTGTGTCTGGCTGTGTTTGTGTGTGTCTGGCTGTATTTGTGTGTGTCTGGTTGCGTTTGTGTGTGTCTGGCTGTGTTTGTGTGTGTCTGGCTGTGTTTGTGTGTCTGGCTGTGTTTGTGTGTGTCTGGCTGTGTTTGTGTGTGTCTGGCTGTGTTTGTGTGTGTGTCTGGCTGTGTTTGTGTGTGTCTGGCTGTGTTTGTGTGTGTCTGGCTGTGTTTGTGTGTGTCTGGCTGTGTTTGTGTGTGTCTGGTTGTGTTTGTGTGTGTCTGGTTGTGTTTGTGTGTGTCTGGTTGTGTTTGTGTGTGTCTGGTTGTGTTTGTGTGTGTCTGGCCGTGTTTGTGTGTGTGTCTGGCTGTGTTTGTGTGTGTCTGGTTGTGTTTGTGTGTGTCTGGCTGTGCTTGTGTGTGTGTCTGGTTGTGTTTGTGTGTCTGGCTGTGTTTGTGTGTGTCTGGCTGTGTTTGTGTGTGTCTGGCCGTGTTTGTGTGTGTGTCTGGTTGTGTTTGTGTGTGTCTGGCTGTGTTTGGTGTGTGTCTGGTTGTGTTTGTGTGTGTCTGGCCGTGCTTGTGTGTGTGTCTGGTTGTGTTTGTGTGTGTCTGGCTGTGTTTGTGTGTGTCTGGCTGTGTTTGTGTGTGTCTGGCTGTGTTTGGTTGTGACTAGCTGTGTTTGGTTGTGTCTGGCTGTGTTTGTGTGTGTCTGGCAGTGTTTGTGTGTGTCTGGCTGTGTTTGTGTGTGTCTGGCTGTGTTTGTGTGTGTCTGGCTGTGTTTGTGTGTGTCTGGCTGTGTTTGTGTGTGTCTGGTTGTGTTTGTGTGTGTGTCTAGCTGTGTTTGTGTGTGTCTGGCTGTGTTTGTGTGTGGCTGGCTGTGTTTGTGTGTGTCTGGCTGTGTTTGTGTGTGTGTCTGGCTGTGTTTGTGTGTGTCTGGTTGTGTTTGTGTGTGTGTCTGGCTGTGTTTGTGTGTGTCTGGTTGTGTTTGTGTGTATGTCTAGCTGTCTTTGTGTGTGTCTGGTTGTGTTTGTGTGTGTCTGGCTGTGTTTGTGTGTGTGTCTGGCTGTGTTTGTGTGTGTCTGGCTGTGTTTGTGTGTGTCTGGTTGTGTTTGTGTGTGTCTGGCTGTGTTTGTGTGTGTCTGGCTGTGTTTGTGTGTGTCTGGCTGTGTTTGTGTGTGTGTCTGGCTGTGTTTGTGTGTGTCTGGTTGTGTTTGTGTGTGTCTGGCTGTGTTTGTATGTGTCTGGCTGTGTTTGTGTGTGTCTGGTTGTGTTTGTGTGTGTCTGGCTGTGTTTGTGTGTGTCTGACTGTGGTTGAGTATGTCTGACAGTGTTTGTGTGTGTCTGGTTGTGTTTGTGTGTGCCTGACTGTGTTTGTGTGTGTCTGACTGTGTTTGTGAGTGTGTGACTGTGTTTGTGTGTGTGTCTGGCTGTGTTTGTGTGTCTGGCTGTGTTTGTGTGTGTCTGACTGTGTTTGTGTGTCTGGCTGTGTTTTTGTGTGTCTGGTTGTGTTTGTGTGTTTCTGACTGTGTTTGCGTGTGTCTGACTGTGTTTGTGAGTGTCTGGTTGTGTTTGTGTGTGTCTGACTGTGTTTGTGTGTGTCTGACTGTGTTTGTGTGTGTCTGACTGTGTTTGTGTGTGTCTGGTTGTGTTTCTGTGTGCCTGACTGTGTTTGTGTGTGTCTGACTGTGTTTGGGTGTGTCTGACTGTGTTTGTGTGTGTCTGGCTGTGTTTGTGTGTGTCTGGCTGTGTTTGTATGTGTCTGACTGTGTTTGTGTGTGTCTGACTGTGTTTGTGTGTGTCTGACTGTGTTTGTGTGTGTCTGGCTGTGTTTGTGTATGTCTGGCTGTGTTCGTGTGTGTCTGGCTGTGTTTGTGTGTATCTGGCGGCGTTTGATTGTGTCTGGCTGTGTTTGGTTGTGTCTGGATGTGTTTGTGTGTGTCTGACTGTGTTTGTGTGTGTCTGACTGTGTTTGTGTGTGTCTGACTGTGTTTGTGTGTGTCTGACTGTGTTTGTGTGTGTCTGACTGTGTTTGTGTGTGTCTGGTTGTGTTTGTGTGTGTCTGGCTGTGTTTGTGTGTGTCTGGCTGTGTTTGTGTGTGTCTGGCTGTGTTTGTGTGTGTCTGACTGTGTTTGTGTGTGTCTGACTGTGTTTGTGTGTGTCAGACTGTGTTTGTGTGTGTCTGGCTGTGTTTGTGTGTGTCTAACTATGCTTGTGTGTGTGTCTGACTGTGTTTGTGTGTGTCTGACTGTGTTTGTGTTTGTCTGGCTGTGTTGGTGTGTATCTGGCTGTGTTTGGGTGTGTCTGGCTGTGTTTGGTTGTGTCTGGGTGTGTTTGTGTGTGTCTGACTGTGTTTGTGTGTGTGTGACTGTGTTTGTGTGTGTCTCACTGTGTTTGTGTGTGTCTGACTGTGTTTGTGTGTGTCTGACTGTGTTTGTGTGTGTTTGGTTGTGTTTGTGTGTATCTGGCTGTGTTTGGTTGTGTCTGGCTGTGTTTGTGTGTATCTGGCTGTGTTTGGTTGTGTCTAGCTGTGTTTGGTTGTGTCTGGCCGTGTTTGTGTGTGTCTGACTGTGTTTGTGTGTGTCTGACACTGTTTGTGTGTGTCTGACTGTGTTTGTGTGTGTCTGACTGTGTTTGTGTGTGTCTGGTTGTGTTTGTGTGTATCTGGCTGTGTTTGGTTGTGTCTGACTGTGTTTGTGTGTGTCTGACTGTGTTTGTGTGTGTCTGACTGTGTTTGTGTGTGTCTGGTTGTGTTTGTGTGTATCTGGCTATGTTTGGCTGTGTGTGACTGTGTTTGTGTGTGTCTGACTGTGTTTGTGTGTGTCTGACTGTGTTTGTGTGTGTCTGGTTGTGTTTGTGTGTGTCTGGCTGTGTTTGGTTGTGTCTGGCTGTGTTTGTGTGTGTCTCGTTGTGTTTGGTTGTGTCTGGTTGTGTTTGTGTGTATCTGGCTGTGTTTGGTTGTGTCTGGCTGTGTTTGTGTGTCTGGTTGTGTTTGGTTGTGTCTGGTTGTGTTTGTGTGTGTCTCGTTGTGTTTGGTTGTGTCTGGTTGTGTTTGTGTGTGTCTGACTGTGTTTGTGTGTGTCTGACTGTGTTTGTGTGTGTCTGACACTGTTTGTGTGTGTCTGACTGTGTTTGTGTGTGTCTGACTGTGTTTGTGTGTGTCTGGTTGTGTTTGTGTGTATCTGGCTGTGTTTGGTTGTGTCTGACTGTGTTTGTGTGTGTCTGACTGTGTTTGTGTGTGTCTGACTGTGTTTGTGTGTGTCTGGTTGTGTTTGTGTGTATCTGGCTATGTTTGGCTGTGTGTGACTGTGTTTGTGTGTATCTGGCTGTGTTTGGTTGTGTCTAGCTGTGTTTGGTTGTGTCTGGCCGTGTTTGTGTATGTCTGACTGTGTTTGTGTGTGTCTGACACTGTTTGTGTGTGTCTGACTGTGTTTGTGTGTGTCTGACTGTGTTTGTGTGTGTCTGGTTGTGTTTGTGTGTGTTTGGTTGTGTTTGTGTGTATCTGGCTGTGTTTGGTTGTGTCTGGCTGTGTTTGTGTGTATCTGGCTGTGTTTGGTTGTGTCTAGCTGTGTTTGGTTGTGTCTGGCCGTGTTTGTGTGTGTCTGACTGTGTTTGTGTGTGTCTGACACTGTTTGTGTGTGTCTGACTGTGTTTGTGTGTGTCTGACTGTGTTTGTGTGTGTCTGGTTGTGTTTGTGTGTATCTGGCTGTGTTTGGTTGTGTCTGACTGTGTTTGTGTGTGTCTGACTGTGTTTGTGTGTGTCTGACTGTGTTTGTGTGTGTCTGGTTGTGTTTGTGTGTATCTGGCTATGTTTGGCTGTGTGTGACTGTGTTTGTGTGTGTCTGACTGTGTTTGTGTGTGTCTGACTGTGTTTGTGTGTGTCTGGTTGTGTTTGTGTGTATCTCGCTGTGTTTGTTTGTGTCTGGCTGTGTTTGTGTGTGTCTGGTTGTGTTTGGTTGTGTCTGGCTGTGTTTGTGTGTATATGGCTGTGTTTGGTTGTGTCTGGCTGTGTTTGTGTGTCTGGTTGTGTTTGGTTGTGTCTGGTTGTGTTTGTGTGTGTCTCGTTGTGTTTGGTTGTGTCTGGTTGTGTTTGTGTGTGTCTGACTGTGTTTGTGTGTGTCTGACTGTGTTTGTGTGTGTCTGACTGTGTTTGTGTGTGTCTGGCTGTGCTTGGTTGTGTCTGGCTGTGTTTGTGTGTGTCTGGTTGTGTTTGGTTGTGTCTGGCTGTGTTTGTGTGTGTCTTGTTGTGTTTGGTTGTGTCTCGTTGTGCTTGTGTGTATCTGGCTGTGTTTGGTTGTGTCTGGCTGTGCTTGTGTGTGTCTGGTTGTGTTTGGTTGTGTCTGGCTGTGTTTGTGTGTGTCTGGTTGTGTTTGGTTGTGTCTGGCTGTGTTTGTGTGTGTCTAGTTGTGTTTGGTTGTGTCTGGCTGTATTTGTGTGTATCTGGCTGTGTTTTGTTGTGTCTGGCTGTGTTTGTGTGTATCTGGCTGTGTTTGTTTGTGTCTGGCTGTGCTTGTGTGTGTCTGGTTGTGTTTGGTTGTGTCTCGTTGTGCTTGTGTGTGTCTAGTTGTGTTTGGTTGTGTCTGGCTATGGTTGTGTGTCTGGCTGTGTGTGTGTGTGTGTGTGTGTGTGTGTGTGTGTGTGTGTGTGTATGTGTGTGTGTGTGTGTGTGGAGGAAAGAACAGACATAAACACACATTCTTGTGCCCACAGTAGCGGCAGTAAAGCCGGCAGGCTGACATAGCAGGCAGCCTGGGTAATATTCCGGCTTCAACACTCAAAATATCGCTCAGCTTAACCAAGAAAATTTTCTCGTTATTTGTCATCACTGTCACAGGAATATTACCTCACGCACTCTGGTATTAATTCACGAACTCTAGTATTACCTCACGCACTCTGGTATTAATTCACGAACTCTAGTATTACCTCACGCACTCTAGTATTAATTCACGCACTCTAGTATTACCTAACGCACTCTAGTATTGCCTCACGCACTCTAGTATTACCTCACGCACTCTAGTATTGCCTCACGCACTCTAGTATTACCTCACGCACTCAAGTATTGCCTCACGCACTCTAGTATTACTTCATATACTCTAGTATTACCTCACGCACTCTAGTATTAATTCACGCACTCTAGTATTGCCTCACGCACTCTAGTATTGCCTCACGCACTCTAGTATTGCCTCACGCACTCTAGTATTACCTCACGCACTCTAGTATTACCTCACGCACTCTAGCATTACCTCACGCACTCTAGTATTGCATCACGCACTCTAGTATTACCTCACGCAGTCTAGCATTACCTCACGCATTCTAGTATTACCTCACGCACTCTAGTATTACCTCACGCACTCTAGTATTACTTCATATACTCTAGTATTACCTCACGCACTCTAGTATTAATTCATATACTCTAGTATTACCTCACGCACTCTAGTATTACCTCACGCAATCTAGTATTACCTCACGCACTCTAGTATTAACTCACGCACTCTAGTATCACCTCACATACTCTAGTATTACATCACGCACTCTAGTATTACCTCACATACTCTAGTATTACATCACGCACTCTAGTATTACATCACGCACACTAGTATTACCTCACGATATCTAGTATTACCTCACGTACTCCAGTATTACCTCACGCACTCTAGTATTACCTCACGCACTCTAGTATCACCTCACGCACTCTAGTATTACCTCACGTACTCCAGTATTACCTCACGCACTCTAGTATTACCTCACGCACTCTAGTATCACCTCACGCACTCTAGTATTACCTCACGCACTCTAGTATTACCTCACGTACTCCAGTATTACCTCATGTACTCCAGTATTACCTCACGCACTCCAGTACTACCTCACGCACTATAGTATTACCTCACGCACTCTAGTATTACCTCACGCACTCTAGTATTACCCCACGCACTCTAGTATTACCTCACGCACTCCAGTATTACCTCACGCACTCTAGTATTACCTCACGTACTCTAGTATTACCTCACTCACTCTAGTATTACCTCACGCACTCTAGTATTACCTCACGCACTCTAGTATTACCTCACGCACTCTAGTATTACCTCACGTACTCCAGTATTACCTCACGCACTCTAGTATTACCTCACGCACTCTAGTATTACTTCACGCACTCTAGTATTACCTCACGCACTCTAGTATTACCTCACGCACTCTAGTATTACCTCACGCACTCTAGTATTACCTCACATACTCTAGTATACCTCACGCACTCTAGTATTACCTCACGCACTCTAGTATTACCTCACATACTCTAGTATTGCCTCACGCACTCTAGTATTACCTCACATACTTTAATATTATCTCACATACTCTAGTATTGCCTCACGCACTCTAGTATTACCTCACATACTTTAATATTACCTCACATACACTAGTATTGCCTCACGCACTCTAGTATTGTCTCACGCACTCTAGTATTACCTCACGCACTCTAGTATTACCTCACGCACTCTAGTATTACCTCACATACTCTAGTATTACCTCACATACTCTAGTATTACCTCACATACACTAGTATTACATCACGCACTCTAGTATTACCTCACGCACTCTGGTATTACCTCACGCACTCCAGTATTACCTCACGCACTCTAGTATTACCTCACATACTCTAGTATTACCTCACATACTCTAGTATTACCTCACATACTCTAGTATTACCTCACATACTCTAGTATTACCTCACGCACTCTAGTATTACCTCACGCACTCTGGTATTACCTCACGCACTCTAGTATTACCTCACATACTCTAGTATTACCTCACATACTCTAGTATTACCTCACATACTCTAGTATTACCTCACGCACTCTATTATCACCTCACGCACTCTAGTATTACCTCACACACTTCAGTATTACCTCACGCACTCCAGTATTACCTCACGTACTCCAGTATCACCTCACGCACTCTAGTATTACCTCACCCACTCTAGTATTACCTCACGCACTCAAGTATTACCTCACGCACTCTAGCATTACCTCATGCACTCTAGTATTACCTCACGCACTCCAGTATTACCTCACACACTCTATTATTACCTCACGCACTCTAGTATTACCTCATGCACTCTAGTATTACCTCACGCACTCTAGTATTACCTCATGCACTCTAGTATTACCTCACGCACTCCAGTATTACCTCACGCACTCTAGTATTACCTCACGCACTCTAGTATTACCTCACGCACTCTAGTATTACCTCACTCACTCTAGTGTTACCTCACACACTCTAGTATTACCTCACGCACTCCAGTATTACCTCACGCACTCTAGTATTACCTCATGCACTCTAGTATTACCTCATGCACTCTAGTATTACCTCACGCACTCTGGTATTACCTCATGCACTGTAGTATTACCTCACGCACTCCAGTATTACCTCACGCACTCTAGTATTACCTCACGCACTCTAGTATTACCTCACGCACTCTAGTATTACCTCACGCACTCTAGTATTAACTCACGCACTCTAGTATTACCTCACATACTCTAGTATTACATCACGCACTCTAGTATTACCTCATATACTCTAGTATTACATCACGCACTCTAGTATTACATCACGCACACTAGTATTACCTCACGCAATCTAGTATTACCTCACGTATTCCAGTATTACCTCACGCACTCTAGTATTACCTCACGCACTCCAGTATTACCTCACGTACTCCAGTATTACCTCACGCACTCTAGTATTACCTCACGCACTCCAGTATTACCTCACGTACTCCAGTATTACCTCACGCATTCCAGTATTACCTCACGCACTCTAGTATTACCTCACGCACTCTAGTATTACCTCACGCACTCTAGTATTACCTCACGCACTCTAGTATTACCTCACGTACTTACCTCACGTATTCCAGTATTACCTCACGCACTCTAGTATTACCTCACGCACTCCAGTATTACCTCACGTACTCCAGTATTACCTCACGCACTCTAGTATTACCTCACGCACTCCAGTATTACCTCACGTACTCCAGTATTACCTCACGCACTCTAGTATTACCTCACGCACTCTAGTATTACCTCACGCACTCTAGTATTACCTCACGCACTCTAGTATTACCTCACGCACTCTAGTATTACCTCACGTACTTTAGTATTACCTCACGCACTCTAGTATTACCTCACGCACTCCAGTATTACCTCACGTACTCCAGTATTACCTCACGCACTCTAGTATTACCTCACGCACTCTAGTATTACCTCATGCACTCTAGTATTACCTCACGCACTCTAGTATTACCTCACGCACTCTAGTATTACCTCACGCACTCTAGTATTACCTCACACACTCCAGTATTACCTCACGTACTCCAGTATTACCTCACGCACTCCAGTATTACCTCACGCACTCTAGTATTACCTCACGCACTCTAGTATTAATTCACGCACTCTAGTATTGCCTCACGCACTCTAGTATTGCCTCACGCACTCTAGTATTGCCTCACGCACTCTAGTATTACCTCACGCACTCTAGTATTACCTCACGCACTCTAGCATTACCTCACGCACTCTAGTATTGCCTCACGCACTCTAGTATTACCTCACGCACTCTAGCATTACCTCACGCACTCTAGTATTACCTCACGCACTCTAGTATTACCTCACGCACTCTAGTATTACTTCATATACTCTAGTATTACCTCACGCACTCTAGTATTACTTCATATACTCTAGTATTACCTCACGCACTCTAGTATTACCTCACGCAATCTAGTATTACCTCACGCACTCTAGTATTAACTCACGCACTCTAGTATCACCTCACATACTCTAGTATTACATCACGCACTCTAGTATTACCTCACATACTCTAGTATTACATCACGCACTCTAGTATTACATCACGCACACTAGTATTACCTCACGATATCTAGTATTACCTCACGTACTCCAGTATTACCTCACGCACTCTAGTATTACCTCACGCACTCTAGTATCACCTCACGCCTCACGCACTCTAGTATTACCTCACGTACTCCAGTATTACCTCACGCAGTATCTAGTATTACCTCACGCACTAGTATTACTCACGCAGTATTACCTCACGTACTCCAGTATTACCTCACGCATTCCAGTATTACCTCACGCACTCTAGTATTACCTCACGCACTCTAGTATTACCTCACGCACTCTAGTATTACCTCACGCACTCTAGTATTACCTCACGCACTCTAGTATTACCTCACGCACTCTAGTATTACCTCACGTACTCTAGTATTACCTCACTCACTCTAGTATTACCTCACGCACTCTAGTATTACCTCACGCACTCTAGTATTACCTCACGCACTCTAGTATTACCTCACGTACTCCAGTATTACCTCACGCACTCTAGTATTACCTCACGCACTCTAGTATTACTTCACGCACTCTAGTATTACCTCACGCACTCTAGTATTACCTCACGCACTCTAGTATCACCTCACGCACTCTAGTATTACCTCACGCACTCTAGTATTACCTCACGCACTCTAGTATTACCTCACATACTCTAGTATTACCTCACGCACTCTAGTATTACCTCACGCACTCTAGTATTACCTCACGCACTCTAGTATTACCTCACGCACTCTAGTATTACCTCACGCACTCTAGTATTACCTCACGCACTCTAGTATTGCCTCACGCACTCTAGTATTACCTCACATACTTTAATATTACCTCACATACACTAGTATTGCCTCACGCACTCTAGTATTGTCTCACGCACTCTAGTATTACCTCACATGCTCTAGTATTACCTCACGCACTCTAGTGTTACCTCACGCACGCTAGCATTACCTCACGCACTCTAGTATTACCTCACGCACTCTAGTATTACCTCACGCACTCTAGTATTGCCTCACGCACTCTAGTATTACCTCACGCACTCTAGTATTACCTCACGCACTCTAGTATTACCTCACGCACTCTAGTATTACCTCACATACTCTAGTATTACCTCACATACTCTAGTATTACCTCACATACACTAGTATTACATCACGCACTCTAGTATTACCTCACGCACTCTGGTATTACCTCACGCACTCCAGTATTACCTCACGCACTCTAGTATTACCTCACATACTCTAGTATTACCTCACATACTCTAGTATTACCTCACATACTCTAGTATTACCTCACGCACTCTAGTATTACCTCACGCACTCTAGTATCACCTCACGCACTCTAGTATTACCTCACACACTTCAGTATTACCTCACGCACTCCAGTATTACCTCACGTACTCCAGTATCACCTCACGCACTCTAGTATTACCTCACGCACTCTAGTATTACCTCACGCACTCTAGTATTACCTCACGCACTCTAGTATTACCTCACGCACTCTAGTATTACCTCATGCACTCTAGTATTACCTCACGCACTCCAGTATTACCTCACACACTCTATTATTACCTCACGCACTCTAGTATTACCTCATGCACTCTAGTATTACCTCACGCACTCTAGTATTACCTCATGCACTCTAGTATTACCTCACGCACTCCAGTATTACCTCACGCACTCTAGTATTACCTCACGCACTCTAGTATTACCTCACGCACTCTAGTATTACCTCACTCACTCTAGTGTTACCTCACACACTCTAGTATTACCTCACGCACTCCAGTATTACCTCACGCACTCTAGTATTACCTCATGCACTCTAGTATTACCTCATGCACTCTAGTATTACCTCACGCACTCTGGTATTACCTCATGCACTGTAGTATTACCTCACGCACTCCAGTATTACCTCACGCACTCTAGTATTACCTCACGCACTCTAGTATTACCTCACGCACTCTAGTATTACCTCACGCACTCTAGTATTAACTCACGCACTCTAGTATTACCTCACATACTCTAGTATTACATCACGCACTCTAGTATTACCTCATATACTCTAGTATTACATCACGCACTCTAGTATTACCTCACGCACTCTAGTATTACCTCACGCACTCTAGTATTACCTCACGCACTCTAGTATTACCTCACGCACTCTAGTATTACCTCACGCACTTTAGTATTATCTCACGCACTCTAGTATTACCTCATGCACTCCAGTATTACCTCACGCACTCTAGTATTACCTCACGCACTCTAGTATTACCTCACGCACTCTAGTATTACCTCACGCACTCTAGTATTACCTCACGCACTCTAGTATTACCTCACGCACTCTAGTATTACCTCACGCACTCTAGTATTACCTCACGCACTCTAGTATTACCTCACGCACTCCAGTATTACCTCACGCACTCTAGTATTACCTCACGCACTCTAGTATTACCTCACGCACTCTAGTATTACCTCACGCACTCTAGTATTACCTCACGCACTCTAGTATTACCTCACGCACTCTAGCATTACCTCACGTAGTATTACCTCACACCTCACGCACTCTAGTATTACCTCACGCACTCTAGTATTACGCTAGTATTACCTCACGCACTCTAGTATTACCTCACGCACTCTAGTATTACCTCACGCACTCTAGTATTACCTCACTCACTCTAGTATTACCTCACGCACTCTAGTATTACCTCACGCACTCTAGTAGTATATACCTCACGCACTCTAGTATTACTCACGCAGTATATTACCTCACGCACTCTAGTATTACTCACGCACTCCAGTATTACCTCACGCACTCCAGTATTACCTCACGCACTCTATATTACCTCACGCACTCTAGTATTACCTCACTCACTCCATTATTACCTCAGTATTACCTCACGCACTCTAGTATTACCTCACGCACTCTAGTATTACCTCACGCTCCACTCACGTACTCCAGTATTACCTCACGCACTCCAGTATTACCTCACGCACTCTAGTATTACCTCACGCACTCTAGTATTACCTCACGCACTCTACCTCACGCACTCTAGTATTACCTCACGCACTCTAGTATTACCTCACGCACTCTAGTATTACCTCACGCACTCTAGTATTACCTCACGCACTCTAGTATTACCTCACGCACTCTAGTATTACCTCACGCACTCTAGTATTACCTCACGCACTCTAGTATTACCTCACGCACTCTAGTATTACCTCACGCACTCTAGTATTACCTCACGCACTCTAGTATTACCTCACGCACTCTAGTATTACCTCACGCACTCTAGTATTACCTCACGCACTCTAGTATTACCTCACGCACTCTAGTATTACCTCACGCACTCTAGTATTGCCTCACGCACTCTATTACCTCACGTTCTCTAGTATTACCTCACGCACTCTAGTATTACCTCACGCACTCTAGTATTACCTCACGCACTCTAGTATTACCTCACGCACTCTAGTATTACCTCACGCACTCTAGTATTACCTCACTCTAGTATTACCTCACGCACTCTAGTATTACCTCACTCTCCAGTATTACCTCACGCACTCTTGTATTACCTCACGCCTCACTCTAGTATTACCTCACGCACTCTAGTATTACCTCACGCACTCTAGTATTACCTCACGCACTCCTCAGTATTACCTCACGCTCTAGTATTACTCACGCACTCTAGTATTACCTCACGCACTCTCACGCAGTATTACCTCACGCACTCTCACGCAGTATTACCTCACGCACTCCAGTATATTACCTCACGCACTCTAGTATTACCTCACGCACTCTAGTATTACCTCACGCACTCTAGTAGTTACCTCACGCACTCTAGTATTTACCTCACGCACTCTAGTATTACCTCACGCACTCTAGTATTACCTCACGCACTCTAGTATTACCTCACGCTCTAGTATTACTCTCTAGTATTACCTCACGCACTCTAGTATTACCTCACGCACTCTAGTATTACCTCACGCACTCCAGTATTACCTCACGCAGTATTACCTCAGTATTACCTCACGCACTCTAGTATTACCTCACGCACTCACGCAGTATTACCTCACGCACTCTATTACCTCACGCACTCTAGTATTACCTCACGCACTCCAGTATTACCTCACGCACTCTAGCGTTACCTCACGCACTCTAGTATTACCTCACTCTAGTAGTATTACCACGCACTCACCTCACGCACTCTAGTATTACCTCACGTACTCTAGTATTACCTCACGCACTCTAGTATTACCTCATACAGTATTACCTCACGCACTCTAGTAGTATTATTACCTCACGCACTCTTGTATTACCTCACGCACTCTAGTATTACCTCACGCACTCTAGTATTACCTCACGCACTCTAGTATTACCTCACGTACTCTAGTATTACCTCACGCACTCTAGTATTACCTCACGCACTCTAGTATTACCTCACGCACTCTAGTATTACCTCACGCACTCTAGTATTACCTCACGCACTCTAGTATTACCTCACGCACTCTAGTATTACCTCACGCACTCTAGTGTTACCTCACGCACTCTAGTATTACCTCACGTATTACCTCAGTATTACCTCACGCACTCTAGTATTACCTCACGCACTCTAGTATTACCTCACGTCTAGTATTACCTCACGTACTCACGCACTCTAGTATTACCTCACGTATTACACTCTAGTATTACCTCACGCACTCTAGTATTACACACGCACTCTAGTATTACCTCACGCACTCTAGTATTACCTCACGCACTCTAGTATTACCTCACGTACTCTAGTATTACCTCACGCACTAGTATTACCTCACGCACTAGTATTACCTCACGCACTCCAGTATTACCTCACGCACTCTAGTATTACCTCACGCACTCTAGTATTACCTCACGCACTCTAGTATTACCTCACGCACTCTAGTATTACCTCACGCACTCTAGTATTACCTCACGCACTCTAGTATTACCTCACGCACTCTAGTATTACCTCACGTACTCCAGTATTACCTCACGCACTCTAGTATTACCTCACGCACTCCAGTATTACCTCACGCACTCTAGTATTACCTCACGCACTCTAGTATTACCTCACGCACTCTAGTATTACCTCACGCACTCTAGTATTACCTCACGCACTCTAGTATTACCTCACGCACTCTAGTATTACCTCACGCACTCTAGTATTACTTCACGCACTCTAGTATTACCTCACGCACTCTAGTATTACTTCACGCACTCTAGTATTACCTCACGCACTCTAGTATTACCTCACGTACTCCAGTATTACCTCACGCACTCTAGTATTACGCACTCAGTATTACGCACTCTAGCATTACCTCACGCACTCCAGTATTACCTCACGTACTCCAGTATTACCTAAGGCACTCAAGTATTACCTCACGCACTCTACTCACGTAGTATTACCTCACGCACTCTAGTATTACCTCACGCACTCTAGTATTACCTCACGCACTCACGCAGTATTACCTCACGCACTCTAGTATTACCTCACGCTCCAGTGTTACTCTAGTATTACCTCAGTATTACCTCACGCACTCTAGTATTACCTCACGCACTCTAGTATTACCTCACGCACTCCAGTATTACCTCACGCACTCTAGTATTACCTCACGCACTCTAGTATTACCTCACGCACTCTAGTATTACCTCACGCACTCTAGTATTACCTCACGCACTCTAGTATTACCTCACGTACTCTAGTATTACCTCACGCACTCTAGTATTACCTCACGCACTCTAGTATTACCTCACTCGTTCTCTAGTATTACCTCACGCACTCTAGTATTACCTCACGCACTCTAGTATTACCTCACGCTCCAGTATTACCTCACGCACTCCAGTATTACCTCACGCTCTAGTATTACCTCACGCACTCTAGTATTACCTCAGTATTACCTCACGCACTCTAGTATTACCTCACGCACTCTAGTATTGCCTCACGCACTCTAGTATTACCTCACGCACTCTAGTATTACCTCACGCACTCTAGTATTACCTCACATACTCTAGCACTCTAGTACTACCTCACGCACTCCAGTATTACCTCACGCACTCTAGTATTACCTCACGCACTCTAGTATTACCTCACGCACTCTAGTATTACCTCACGCACTCTAGTATTACCTCACACACTCTAGTATTAACTCACGCACTCACGCACTAGTATTACCTCACGCACTCTAGTATTACCACGCACTCACCTCACGCACTCTAGTATTACCTCACGCACTCTAGTATTACCTCACGCACTCTAGTATTACCTCACGCACTCTAGTATTAACTCACGCACTCTAGTATTACCTCACATACTCTAGTATTACATCACGCACTCTAGTATTACCTCATATACTCTAGTATTACATCACGCACTCTAGTATTACATCACGCACACTAGTATTACCTCACGCAATCTAGTATTACTTCACGTACTCCAGTATTACCTCACGCACTCTAGTATTACCTCACGCACTCTAGTATCACCTCACGCACTCTAGTATTACCTCACGTACTCCAGTATTACCTCACGCACTCTAGTATTACCTCACGCACTCTAGTATCACCTCACGCACTCTAGTATTACCTCACGCACTCTAGTATTACCTCACGTACTCCAGTATTACCTCACGTACTCCAGTATTACCTCACGCACTCCAGTATTACCTCACGCACTCTAGTATTACCTCACGCACTCTAGTATTACCTCACGCACTCTAGTATTACCCCACACACTCTAGTATTACCTCACGCACTCCAGTATTACCTCACGCACTCTAGTATTACCTCACGTACTCTAGTATTACCTCACTCACTCTAGTATTACCTCACGTACTCCAGTATACCTCAGTATTACCTCACGCACTCTAGTATTACACTCTAGTATTACCTCACGCAATCTAGTATTACCTCACGCACTCTAGTATTACCTCACGCACTCTAGTATTACCTCACGCACTCTAGTATTACCTCACGCACTCTAGTATTACCTCACGCACTCTAGTATTACCTCACGCACTCCAGTATTACCTCACGCACTCTAGTATTACCTCACGTATTACACTCTAGTATTACCTCACGCACTCTACGTATTACCTCAGGGACTCTAGTATTACCTCACGCACTCTAGTATTACCTCACGCACTCTAGTATTACTTCACGCACTCTAGTATTACCTCACGCACTCTAGTATTACCTCACGCACTCTAGTATTACCTCACGCACTCTAGTATAACCTCACGCACTCTAGTATTACATCACGCACTCTAGTATTACCTCACACTCTAGTATTACCTCACGCACTCCAGTATTACCTCATTAGTATTACCTCACATACACTCTAGTATTACCTCACTCACTCTAGTATTACCTCACGCACTCTAGTATTACCTCACGCACTCTAGTATTACCTCACGCACTCTAGTATCACCTCACGCACTCTAGTATTACCTCACGCACTCTAGTATTACCTCACGCACTCTAGTATTACCTCACGCACTCTAGTATTACCTCACGCACTCTAGTATTACCTCACGCACTCTAGTATTACCTCACGCACTCTAGTATTACCTCACGCACTCTATTACCTCACGTAGTATTACCTCACGCACTCTAGTATTACCTCACGCACTCTAGTATTACATCACGAACTCAAGTATTACCGCACTCTATTACCTCACGTATCCAGTATTACTCACGCACTCTAGTATTACCTCACCCACTCTAGTATTAACTCACGCACTCTAGTATTACCTCACTCACTCTATTATTACCTCACGCAATCTAGTATTACCTCATGCACTCTAGTATTACCTCACGCACTCTAGTATTACCTCACGCACTCTAGCATTACCTCACGCACTCCAGTATTACCTCACGTACTCCAGTATTACCTCACGCACTCTAGTATTACCTCACGCACTCTAGTATTACCTCACTCACTCCATTATTACCTCACGCACTCTAGTATTACCTCACGTACTCTAGTATTACCTCACGCACTCTAGTATTACCTCACGCACTCCAGTATTACCTCACGTACTCCAGTATTACCTCACGCACTCTAGTATTACCTCACGCACTCTAGTATTACCTCACGCACTCTAGTATTACCTCACGCACTCTAGTATTACCTCACGCACTCTAGTATTACCTCACGCACTCTAGTATTACCTCACGCACTCTAGTATTACCTCACGCACTCTAGTATTACCTCACGCACTCTAGTATTACCTCACGCACTCTAGTATTACCTCACGCACTCTAGTATTACCTCACGCACTCTAGTATTACCTCACGCACTCTAGTATTACCTCACGCACTCTAGTATTACCTCACGCACTCCAGTATTACCTCACGCACTCTAGTATTACCTCACGCACTCTAGTATTACCTCACGCACTCTAGTGTTACCTCACGCACTCCAATATTACCTCACGCACTCTAGTATTACCTCACGCACTCTAGTATTACCTCACTCACTCTAGCATTACCTCACGCACTCTAGTATTACCTCACGCACTCTAGTATTACCTCACGTACTCCAGTATTACCTCACATACTCTAGTATTACCTCACGCACTCTAGTATTAACTCACGCACTCCAGTATTACCTCACTCTTGTATTACCTCACGCACTCTAGTATTACCTCACGCACTCTAGTATTACCTCACGCACTCCAGTATTACCTCACGTACTCCAGTATTACCTCACGCACTCTAGTATTACCTCACGCACTCTAGTATTACCTCACTCACTCCAGTATTACCTCACTCTAGTATTACCTCACGTACTCTAGTATTACTCACGCACTCTAGTATTACCTCACGCACTCTAGTATTACCTCACGCACTCTAGTATTACCTCACGCACTCTAGTATTACCTCACGCACTCTAGTATTACCTCACGCACTCTAGTATTACCTCACGCAGTATTTCTCACGCACTAGTATTACCTCACGCACTCTAGTATTACCTCACGCTCCATTATTACCTCTAGTATTACCTCACGTCACTCTAGTATTACCTCACGCACTCCAGTATTACCTCACGTACTCCACTCGCATTAGTATTACCTCACGCACTCTAGTATTACCTCACACACTCTATTATTACCTCACGCAATCTAGTATTACCTCATGCACTCTAGTATTACCTCACGCCCTCTAGTATTAGCTCACGCACTCTAGTATTACCTCACTCACTCTAGTGTTACCTCACACAATCTAGTATTACATCACGCACTCCAGTATTACCTCACGCACTCTAGTATTACCTCACGCACTCCAGTATTACCTCACGCACTCTAGTATTACCTCACGCACTCTAGTATTACCTCACGCACTCTAGTATTACCTCACGCACTCTAGTATTACCTCACGTACTCCAGTATTACCTCACGCACTCTAGTATTACCTCACGCACTCCAGTATTACCTCACGCACTCTAGTATTACCTCACGCACTCTAGTATTACCTCACGCACTCTAGTATTACCTCACGTACTCCAGTATTACCTCACGTACTCCAGTATTACCTCACGCACTCTAGTATTACCTCACGCACTCCAATATTACCTCACGTACTCCAGTATTACCTCACGCACTCTAGTATTACCTCACACTCCAGTATTACCTCACGTAGTATTACCTCACGTACTCCAGTATTACCTCACGTACTCCAGTATTACCTCACGTACTCCAGTATTACCTCACGCACTCCAGTATTACCTCACGCACTCTAGTATTACCTCACGCACTCTAGTATTACCTCACGCACTCTAGTATTACCTCACGTACTCCAGTATTACCTCACGTACTCCAGTATTACCTCACGTACTCCAGTATTACCTCACGTACTCCAGTATTACCTCACGTACTCCAGTATTACCTCACGCACTCTAGTATTACCTCACGCACTCCAGTATTACCTCACGTACTCCAGTATTACCTCACGTACTCCAGTATTACCTCACGCACTCCAGTATTACCTCACGCACTCTAGTATTACCTCACGTACTCCAGTATTACCTCACGTACTCCAGTATTACCTCACGTACTCCAGTATTACCTCACATACTCCAATATTACCTCACGTACTCCAGTATTACCTCACGCACTCTAGTATTACCTCACGCACTCTAGTATTACCTCACGCACTCTAGTATTACCTCACGCACTCTAGTATTACCTCACGTACTCCAGTATTACCTCACGTACTCCAGTATTACCTCACGTACTCCAGTATTACCTCACGTACTCCAGTATTACCTCACGCACTCTAGTATTACCTCACGTACTCCAGTATTACCTCACGTACTCCAGTATTACCTCACGCACTCCAGTATTATCTCACGCACTCTAGTATTACCTCACGTACTCCTGTATTACCTCACGTACTCCAGTATTACCTCACGTACTCCAGTATTACCTCACGTACTCCAGTATTACCTCACGTACTCCAGTATTACCTCACGTACTCCAGTATTACCTCACGTACTCCTGTATTACCTCACGTACTCCAGTATTATCTCACGTACTCCAGTATTACCTCACGTACTCCAGTATTACCTCACGCACTCCAGTATTATCTCACGCACTCTAGTATTACCTCACGCACTCTAGTATTACCTCACGCACTCTAGTATTACCTCACGTACTCCAGTATTACCTCACGTACTCCAGTATTACCTCACGCACTCCAGTATTATCTCACGCACTCTAGTATTACCTCACGTACTCCAGTATTACCTCACGCACTCTAGTATTACCTCACTCACGGTACAGTCTACCTTGAAAATGATGCAGTGTACCATGATGATGGTACAGTGTACCGTGATGATGGTACAGTGTACCATGATGATGGTACAGTGTACCATGATGATGGTACAGTGTACCGTGATGATGGTACAGTGTACCGTGATGATGGTACAGTGTACCATGATGATGGTACAATGTACCATGATGATGGTACAGTGTACCGTGATGATGGTACAGTGTACCGTGATGATGGTACAGTATACCATGATGATGGTACAGTGTACCGTGATGATGGTACAGTGTACTATGATGATGGTACAGTGTACCATGATGATGGTACAGTGTACCATGATGATGGTACAGTGTACCGTGATGATGGTACAGTGTACCATGATGATGGTACAGTGTACCGTGATGATGGTACAGTGTACCATGATGATGGTACAGTGTACCATGATGATGGTACAGTGTACCATGATGATGGTACTTTGTACCGTGATGATGGTACAGTGTACCATGATGATGGTACAGTGTACCGTGATGATGGTACAGTGTACCGTGATGATGGTACAGTGTACCGTGATGATAGTACAGTGTACCATGATGATGGTACACTGTACCATGATTATGGTACAGTGTACCGTGATGATGGTACAGTGTACCATGATGATGGTACAGTGTACCGTGATGATGGTACAGTGTACCATGATGATGGTACAATGTACCATGATGATGGTACAGTGTACCGTGATGATGGTACAGTGTACCGTGATGATGGTACAGTGTACCGTGATGATGGTACAGTGTACCGTGATGATGGTACAGTGTACCGTGATGATGGTACAGTGTACCGTGATGATGGTACAGTGTACCGTGATGATGGTACAGTGTACCGTGATGATGGTACAGTGTACCGTGATGATGGTATAGTGTACCGTGATGATGGTACAGTGTACCGTGATGATGGTACAGTGTACCGTGATGATGGTACAGTGTACCGTGATGATGGTACAGTGTACCGTGATGATGGTACAGTGTACCGTGATGATGGTACAGTGTACCGTGATGATGGTACAGTGTACCGTGATGATGGTACATTGTACCGTGCACCATGAACACAGTGATCACGTTACAATTTGTGTTTCATTACAACTAACTGCTAATGGAAGAAACATATACAATATAGCAGGACAGGAACAGCCGTCATATATACCACATTAACATGATAACACTCCAGTTAACACACTCACAGGCCAGGAGCCATGACTCGACCCCTGCAGCCACAATTAGGTGAGTACACTCATACAGGAGAAGGGGTTACTAGCCCCTTGCTGCTTGCATGTTACGCGCCTCTTACGACACACATGGCTTATGGAGGAGGAATTCTTTTTCACTTCCCCATGGAGATAAGAGGAAATAAACAAGAACAAGAACTAGTAAGAAAAGAGAAAAAACAGAGGTGTATATATATATATATATATATATATATATATATATATATATATATAGATATATATATATATAGAGAGAGAGAGAGAGAGAGAGAGAGAGAGAGAGAGAGAGAGAGAGAGAGAGAGAGAGAGAGAGAGAGAGAGAGAGAGAGAGAGAGAGAGAGAGAGAGAGAGAGAGAGACATATATTAATCTATCGTGCGTCAGTGTGACGATAGATCACAAACATGACTTTCGTTTGCCATCACAAATATGAATATGAATATTTTGAAGTTTTTATAAAACAACGAAATTTTTGCATTGATACGTGTTTTATTTGTTTTATTTAGTATTTTGTTTAGTGTTTTATGCAGTGTTTTATGCAGTGTTTTAATTAGTGTTTTATGCAGTGTTTTAATTAGTGTTTTATGCAGTGTTTTAATTAGTGTTTTATTATGTTTTACTGAGTGTTTTATCCAGTGTTTTTAAGTGTATAATTCACTTACATAAATACAATTCGTTTTATTATTTATATATAATTCATGTAAATGTTATTTATATAGATTTATATAGTGTATATACTGGGTGAGATTTTTGTTATGGTTAAAGTCTATCTACTACACCTGGGTCAGTAACACTGGCTGGTTCATGGGGTTTAAAGTCTATCTACTACACCTGGGTCAGTAACACTGGCTGGTTCATGGGGTTTAAAGTCTATCTACTACACCTGGGTCAGTAACACTGGCTGGTTCATGGGGTTTAAAGTCTATCTACTACACCTGGGTCAGTAACACTGGCTGGTTCATGGGGTTTAAAGTCTATCTACTACACCTGGGTCAGTAACACTGGCTGGTTCATGGGGTTTAAAGTCTATCTACTACACCTGGGTCAGTAA
>NC_091363.1:1439407-1441907 GCF_038502225.1 Cherax quadricarinatus
CGTCTGTCTGTCTCTCTCTCTCTCTCTCTCTCTCTCTCTCTCTCTCTCTCTCTCTCTCTCTCTCTCTCTCTCTCTCTCTCTCTCTCTCATCTATCATTTGTCGGATAAATTTAAAAATGAAAGTGTGGGTTTGTTGGGTCCAGGACCAACACCACCACTGTTGGTCCAGGACCAACACCACCACTGTTGGTCCTGGACCTCACTCCTCATTCCACACAAGCTTCCATTTCTCATTCATTCTCCTCCTCCTCTTCTCTCTCAGTTTGTCCCTGTGACTACATTCACCACCAACTGATATGACATTCATCTCTTCTCTGCTCTGTGTAACATGACCGACATGATCCTCTCTCACTCCACACACACACACACACACACACACACACACACACACACACACACAAGCACACGCCGGAAGTTTCAATAGCTTTCCAAGCCATCTTCTGGTCTCACATGAGAGAGAGAGAGAGAGAGAGAGAGAGAGAGAGAGAGAGAGAGAGAGAGAGAGAGAGAGAGAGAGAGAGAGAGAGAGAGAGAGAGAGAGAGAGAGAGAGAGAGAGAGAGAGAGAGAGGCATGTTAGGTAAACTGGGATCAAATTCTGTGTTCAGAAGATTAGAGAAATTTTGATATTCGTTAAGTGGACAATGGACAGAAAATAGGTATGTGGAGGTTCAAAATAGGTATATAGAGGCTCATTTTGAGCGTGTTGTATGTGAGGGGTCAGGTCAATATATACGGATCTTACAGAAACATAAGAAAGGAGGAGCACTGCGGCAGGTCTACTGGCCCATAAATAATACAACGCTGATACCAGCTGACTGAATGAAATGGCCCTTGTCAATCAGTACCGCTGTTTCAGACGACGTTTTACCCTATTTCAAACTTAATAATTCTCCTGGAAACCTAATTTCATCTCCAATTTGTAGGCGTCCCATAAATTGTTCCAGCTACGGTATCCCTGACTTTTATCCCAGGGAGTTTACAAGGTATTGTAGTAGCGAGCAGCGGTGATGTCCGGGGTTGGAACTGTATAACCCAGCCGGCAGTGTGTTAGTTTAGCACCAATACGGGATATTCACGCACTTAACGTCGCCATAACATACACTGTTACCTGCCATGACCACTACTCTCCCTCCCTCGCAGCCTCTGCCAATATCTGGGCCGGCGGAAACACTTCCAAATACCCGAATCTCGCGCCAGTGTACCCGACCACATGTTAGTGAGTTATGCACTAGTGAACCCGACCACACACTAATGAATCCGATCATACGCTCGTGAACCTGACCACTAACTAGTGAATCCGACCATACACTAATGAATCCGATCATACGCTCGTGAACCTGACCACTAACTAGTGAATCCGACCATACACTAATGAATCCGATCATACGCTCGTGAACCTGACCACTAACTAGTGAATCCGACCATTAACTAGTTAACCCGACCACTAACTACTGAACCCGACCACACACTAATGAATCTGATCATACGCTCGTGAACCTGACCACTAACTAGTGAATCCGACCATTAACTAGTTAACCCGACCACGATCCACGACACGAGGGGAATGACAGCCCAAGAGTTTGAGAATTTTGAACGGAAATATTTAGAAAAAACAATTTAAAACGCCACTGTCTCCTGTCTTAAAAAATTTTTACCCCCCCTAAAAAAATCAACAAAAAACGCCTCAAATTCTTGTCTAATATTTTATTACCTGTTTTTATTTCGATATTTTTTATACATAAGGGAAAAAATGGAGGGTGGGAGGGTATAAAAAAAACAGAATGTTGTATCAAAAAATAATTTTCTGGGAACTGAAGCAGAAAATTAGAAAAGTTTTGGCTTAATAAAAGACAAGAAGAATTATTTTTACACAGACATTAACAACTTTTAAATTACCTTTAAAACTACATAAGTTACGACATATATATATATATATATATATATATATATATATATATATATATATATATATATATATATATATATATATATATTTATATATATATATATATATATATATATATATATATATATATATATATATATATATATATATATGCAAGAATCGTGAACAAGGGATACAGAATGCAAAACAATTACGGTGGAGTTGAATTATAGCTCTAGATCTTTCGTATTGCAATCAACACATCATCAGGAGCTTGCAATGTTGCAGAGATGAGTAGATCTTAGAAGATTCGTTCAGAGGGACGCCCTTGCAAGGCGTCCCTCTGAACGATTGTTGCAGCAGTGACGCCAGCAGTGACGCTAGCAGTGATGCCAGCAGTGACGCCAGCAGTGATGCCAGCAGTGACTCTAGCAGTGATGCCAGCAGTGATGCCAGCAGTGACGCTAGCAGTGATGCCAGCAGTGATGCCAGCAGTGACGCCAGCAGTGATGCCAGCAGTTACACCAGCAGTGATGCCAGCAGTGACGCCAGCAGTGATGCCAGCAGTTACGCCAGCAGTAATGCCAGCAGTGATGCCAGCAGTGACACCAGCA
>NC_091363.1:1446907-1449407 GCF_038502225.1 Cherax quadricarinatus
GAGATGATAGACAGGAGCACGAACAGAGAGATGATAGACAGGCAGACACACAGAACAGAGAGATGATAGACAGGCAGACACACTGAACAGAGAGATGATAGACAGGCAGACACACAGAACAGAGAGATGATAGACAGGCAGACACACAGAACAGAGAGACGATAGACAGGCAGACACACTGAACAGAGACGATGAGGCAGACACACTGAACAGAGAGATGATAGACAGGCAGACACACAGAACAGAGAGATGATAGACAGGCAGACACACAGAACAGAGAGACGATAGACAGGCAGACACACTGAACAGAGAGATGATAGACAGGCAGACACACTGAACAGAGAGATGATAGACAGGCAGACACACAGAACAGAGAGACGATAGACAGGCAAACACACAGAACAGACAGAGTCAGCATATGTACACATGTTTACAAGTACCTAACTGAGCTTGTGAATGTTGACCTCCAGCTCCCGGTTCTCATAAGAACGGCATAATAATCATCAAAATAATAATAATAATGAAAATTATAATATATATATATATATATATATATATATATATATATATATATATATATATATATATATATACAGAAAAAAATCATTAAAATACGTAATTTCAGACGATTTTTTTTAGTGTAAATCAATGGCTGGCTGGCTGGCTGGCTGGCTGGCTGGCTCGCTGGCTGGCTGGCTGGCTGGCTGGCTGGCTGGCTGGCTGGCTGGCTGGCTGGTTGGCTGGCTGGCTGGCTGGCTGGCTGGCTGGCTGGCTGGCTGGCTGGCTGGCTGGCTGGCTGGCTGGCTGGCTGGCTGGCTGGCTGGCTGGTTGGCTGGTGGTTCTTACTGACAGTAGTAAAGCAACTGGTAAATTCATTAAGTTGAATATGTTTGATATATTAATATTGTGTGTGTGTGTGTGTGTGTGAGTGTGTGTGTGTGTGTGTGTGTGTGTGTGTGTGTGTGTCTGTGTGTGTGTGTGTTTGTGTGTGTGTGTCTGTGTGTGTGTGTGTGCGTGTGTGTGTGTGTGTCTGTGTGTGTGCGTGTGTGTGTGTGTGTGTGTGTGTGTGTGTGTGTGTGTGTGTGTGTGTGTGTGTGTGTGTGTGTGTGTGTGTGTGTGTGTGTGTGTGTGTGTGTGTGTGTGTGTGTGTGTGTGTGTGTGTCTGTGTGTGTGTGTGTGTGTGTGTGTGTGTGTGTGTGTGTGTGTGTGTGTGTGTGTGTGTGTGTGTGTGTGTCTCACCTGGTTGTACTCACCTAGTTGAGGTTGCGAGGGGTCAGGTCCGAGCTCCTGGCCCCGCCCCTTCACTGATCGCTACTAGGTCTCTCCCTGAGCCGTGAGCTTTATCGTTACCTCTGCTTAAAGCTATGTATGGATCCTGCCTCCACTACATCCGCTTCCCAAACTATTCCACTTACTGACTACTCTGTGGCTGAAGAAATACTTCCTAACATCCCTGTGACCCGTGATTCCACCTGTGTCTTTAGCTTAACTGTGTCCCCTTGTTACTGTGTCCAATCTCTGGAACATCCTGTTTTTGTCCACCTTGTCAATTCCTCTCAGTATTTTGTATGTCGTTATCATGTCCCCCCTATCTCTCCTGTCCTCCAGTGTCGTCAGGTTGATTTCCCTTAACCTCTCCTCGTAGGACATACCTCTTAGCTCTGGGACTAGTCTTGTTGCAAACCTTTGCACTTTCTCTAGTTTCTTTACGTGCTTGGCTAGGTGTAGGGTTCCAAACTGGTGCCGCATGCTCCAATATGGGCCTAACGTATGCAGGTGTACAGGGTCCTGAACGATTCCTTATTAAGATGTCGGAATGCTGTTCTGAGGTTTGCTAGGCGCCCATATGCTGCAGCAGTTATTTGGTTGATGTGCTCTTCAGGAGATGTGCCTGGTGTTATACTCACCCCAAGATCTTTTTTTCCTTGAGTGAGGTTTGTAGTCTCTGACCCCCTAGACTGTACTCCGTTTGCGGCCTTCTTTGCCCTTCCCAATCTTCATGACTTTGCACTTGGTGGGATTGAACTCCAGGAGCCAATTGCTGGACCAGTTCTGCAGCCTGTCCAGATCCCTTTGTAGTTCTGCCTGGTCTTCGATCGAGTGTATTCTTCTCATCAACTTCACGTCATCTGCAAACAGGGACACCTCAGAGTCTATTCCTTCCGTCATGTCGTTCACAAATACCAGAAACAGCACTGGTCCTAGGACTGACCCCTG
The DNA here is from genome assembly GCF_038502225.1 of Cherax quadricarinatus. NCBI lineage: Eukaryota > Metazoa > Arthropoda > Malacostraca > Decapoda > Parastacidae > Cherax > Cherax quadricarinatus. Next base: position 1,449,125 of record NC_091363.1, read on the forward strand.
CGGGACCCCGCTGGTCACAGGTGCCCACTCTGACACCTCGCCACGTACCATGACTCGCTGCTGTCTTCCTGACAAGTATTCCCTGATCCATTGTAGTGCCTTCCCTGTTATCCCTGCTTGGTCCTCCAGTTTTTGCACCAATCTCTTGTGTGGAACTGTGTCAAACTACCTTCTTGCAGTCCAAGAAAATGCAATCCACCCACCCCTCTCTCTCTTGTCTTACTGCTGTCACCATGTCATAGAACTCCAGTAGGTTTGTGACACAGGATTTCCCGTCCCTGAA
>NC_091363.1:1454407-1459407 GCF_038502225.1 Cherax quadricarinatus
GGGACCTCGTGGAAATTTATAATTACCCAGGTGACTGTGGTTCACAGTGTTCCACTGTCACCCTGGTCTACATACTGTCACCCTGGTCTACATACTGTCACCCTGGTCTACATACTGTCACCCTGGTCTACACACTGTCACCCTGGTCTACATACTGTCACCCTGGTCTACATACTGTCACCCTGGTCTACATACTGTCACCCTGGTCTACACACTGTCACCCTGGTCTACATACTGTCACCCTGGTCTACATACTGTCACCCTGGTCTACACACTGTCAACCTGGTCTACACACTGTCAACCTGGTCTACATACTGTCACCCTGGTCTACACACTGTCACCCTGGTCTACACACTGTCAACCTGGTCTACATACTGTCACCCTGGTCTACATACTGTCACCCTGGTCTACATACTGTCACCCTGGTCTACATACTGTCACCCTGTTCTACATACTGTCACCCTGGTCTACATATTGCTACCCTGGTCTACACACTGTCACCCTGGTCTACACACTGTCACCCTGGTCTACACACTGTCACCCTGGTCTACACACTGTCACCCTGGTCTACACACTGTCACCCTGGTCTACATACTGTCACCCTGGTCTACACACTGTCACACTGGTCTACACACTGTCACCCTGGTCTACACATTGTCATCCTGGTCTACATACTGTCACTGTGGTCTACATCGCTGGACTCACTAAAGGTGACAAGTAATTTGCTTCCTGTCCACCTGTGACTGTCACCTTGTGTGGAGTCCCCAGACCTGACCTCGGTCCCCAGGGAGACTAACCACCAGTCCCCAGGGAGATTAAACGTCTGTCCCCAGGGAGACCAAACCTCGGTCCTCAGGAAGACCAAACCTCGGTCCCCAAGAAGACCAAACCTTGGTCCTCAGGAAGACCAAACCTCGGTCCCCAAGAAGACCAAACCTCGGTCCTCAGGAAGACCAAACCTCGGTCCTCAGGAAGACCAAACCTCGGTCCACAGGGAGACTAAAAATCAGTCCCCAGAGAGACCAAACTTCGGTCCCCAGGGAGACTAAACCTCGGCCCCCAAGGAGACCCAACCTCTGTTCTCAAGAGGACTAAAACTCGATCCCCAGGGAAACTAACCATCAGTCCCCATGGAGACCAAACCTTAGTCCCCAGGGAGACCAAACCTCGGTCTCCAGGGAAACTAACCATCAGTCCCCATGGAGACCAAACCTTAGTCCCCAGGGAGACCAAACCTCGGTCCCCAGGGAGACAAAACCTCGGTTCTCAGGGAGACCAAACCTCGGTTCTCAGGGAGACCAAACCTAGGTCCCCAGGGAGACTAAACCTCGGTCCCCAGGGAGACTAAACATCGGTCCTCAGGGAGACTAAACCTCGGTCCCCAGGGAGACTAAACCTCGGTCCCCAGGGAGAATAAACCTTCACATGCGTCATGTGTCAATATAAGGGTGACCTTGTGAAGGTGACAGGAGAGGAGGGGCAGTAACGTACCTTGTGAAGGTGACAGGAGAGGAGGGGTAGTGACGTACCTTGTGAAGGTGACAGGAGAGGAGGGGCAGTAACGTACCTTGTGAAGGTGACAGGAGAGGAGGGGTAGTGACGTACCTTGTGAAGGTGACAGGAGAGGAGGGGCAGTAACGTACCTTGTGAAGGTGACAGGAGACGAGGGGCAGTAACGTACCTTCTGAAGGTGACAGGAGAGGAGGGGCAGTAACGTACCTTGTGAAGGTGACAGGAGAGGAGGGGCAGTAACGTACCTTGGGAAGGTGACAGGAGAGGAGGGACAGTAACGTACCTTGTGAAGGTGACAGGAGAGGACGGGTAGTAACGTACCTTGTGAAGGTGACAGGAGAGAAGGGGCAGTAACGTACCTTGTGAAGGTGACAGGAGAGGAGGGGCAGTAACGTACCTTGTGAAGGTGACAGGAGAGGAGGGACAGTAACGTACCTTGTGAAGGTGACAGGAGAGGAGGGGCAGTAACGTACCTTGTGAAGGTGACAGGAGAGGAGGGGCAGTAACGTACCTTGTGAAGGTGACAGGAGAGGAGGGACAGTAACGTACCTTGTGAAGGTGACAGGAGAGGAGGGGAAGTAACGTACCTTGTGAAGGTGACAGGAGAGGAGAGGCAGTAACGTACCTTGCGAAGGTGACAGGAGAGGAGGGGCAGTAACGCACCTTGTGACGGTGACAGGAGAGGAGGGGCAGTAACGTGCCTTGTGAAGGTGACAGGAGAGGAGGGACAGTAACGTACCTTGTGAAGGTGACAGGAGAGGAGGGGCAGTAAAGTACCTTCTGAAGGTGACAGGAGAGGAGGGGCAGTAACGTACCTTGTGAAGGTGACAGGAGAGGAGGGGCAGTAACGTACCTTGTGAAGGTGACAGGAGAGGAGGGACAGTAACGTACCTTGTGAAGGTGACAGGAGAGGAGGGGTAGTAACGTACCTTGTGAAGGTGACAGGAGAGAAGGGGCAGTAACGTACCTTGTGAAGGTGACAGGAGAGGAGGGACAGTAACGTACCTTGTGAAGGTGACAGGAGAGGAGGGGCAGTAACGTACCTTGTGAAGGTGACAGGAGAGGAGGGGCAGTAACGTACCTTGTGAAGGTGACAGGAGAGGAGGGACAGTAACGTACCTTGTGAAGGTGACAGGAGAGGAGGGGCAGTAACGTACCTTGTGAAGGTGACAGGAGAGGAGGGGCAGTAACGTACCTTGTGAAGGTGACAGGAGAGGAGGGACAGTAACGTACCTTGTGAAGGTGACAGGAGAGGAGGGGAAGTAACGTACCTTGTGAAGGTGACAGGAGAGGAGAGGCAGTAACGTACCTTGCGAAGGTGACAGGAGAGGAGGGGCAGTAACGCACCTTGTGACGGTGACAGGAGAGGAGGGGCAGTAACGTGCCTTGTGAAGGTGACAGGAGAGGAGGGACAGTAACGTACCTTGAGAAGGTGACAGGAGAGGAGGGTCAGTAACGTACCTTGTGAAGGTGACAGGAGAGGAGGGGCAGTAACGTACCTTGTGAAGGTGACAGGAGAGGAGGGGCAGTAACGTACCTTGTGAAGGTGACAGGAGAGGAGGGGCAGTAACGTACCTTGTGAAGGTGACAGGAGAGGAGGGACAGCAACGTACCTTGTGAAGGTGACAGGAGAGGAGGGGAAGTAACGTACCTTGTGAAGGTGACAGGAGAGGAGGGGCAGTAACGTACCTTGTGAAGGTGACAGGAGAGGAGGGGTAGTAACGTACCTTGTGAAGGTGACAGGAGAGGAGGGACAGTAACGTACCTTGTGAAGGTGACAGGAGAGGAGGGGCAGTAACGTACCTTGTGAAGGTGACAGGAGAGGAGGGACAGTAACGTACCTTGTGAAGGTGACAGGAGAGGAGGGGCAGTAACGTACCTTGTGAAGGTGACAGGAGAGGAGGGACAGTAACGTACCTTGTGAAGGTGACAGGAGAGGAGGGACAGTAACGTACCTTGTGAAGGTGACAGGAGAGGAGGGACAGTAACGTACCTTGTGAAGGTGACAGGAGAGGGGGGACAGTAACGTACCTTGTGAAGGTGACAGGAGAGGAGGGACAGTAACGTACCTTGTGAAGGTGACAGGAGAGGAGGGACAGTAACGTACCTTGTGAAGGTGACAGGAGAGGATGGGCAGTAACGTACCTTGTGAAGGTGACAGGAAAGGAGGGGCAGTAACGTACCTTGTGAAGGTGACAGGAGAGGAGGGGAAGTAACGTACCTTGTGAAGGTGACAGGAGAGGAGGGGCAGTAACGTACCTTGTGAAGGTGACAGGAGAGGAGGGGCAGTAACGTACCTTGTGAAGGTGACAGGAGAGGAGGGGCAGTAACGTACCTTGTACCTTGTGAAGGTGACAGGAGAGGAGGGGGCAGTAACGTACCTTCTGAAGGTGACAGGAGAGGAGGGGCAGTAACGTACCTTGTGAAGGTGACAGGAGAGGAGGTGCAGTAACGTACCTTGTGAAGGTGACAGGAGAGGAGGGGCAGTAACGTACCTTGTGAAGGTGACAGGAGAGGAGGGGCAGTAACGTACCTTGTGAAGGTGACAGGAGAGGAGGGACAGTAACGTACCTTGTGAAGGTGACTGGAGAGGAGGGGTAGTAACGTACCTTGTGAAGGTGACAGGAGAGAAGGGGCAGTAACATACCTTGTGAAGGTGACAGGAGAGGAGGGACAGTAACGTACCTTCTGAAGGTGACAGGAGAGGAGGGGAAGTAACGTACCTTGTGAAGGTGACAGGAGAGGAGGGGCAGTAACGTACCTTGCGAAGGTGACAGGAGAGGAGGGGCAGTAACGTACCTTGTGAAGGTGACAGGAGAGGAGGGGAAGTAACGTACCTTGTGAAGGTGACAGGAGAGGAGAGGCAGTAACGTACCTTGCGAAGGTGACAGGAGAGGAGGGGCAGTAACGCACCTTGTGACGGTGACAGGAGAGGAGGGGCAGTAACGTGCCTTGTGAAGGTGACAGGAGAGGAGGGACAGTAACGTACCTTGTGAAGGTGACAGGAGAGGAGGGTCAGTAACGTACCTTGTGAAGGTGACAGGAGAGGAGGGGCAGTAACGTACCTTGTGAAGGTGACAGGAGAGGAGGGGCAGTAACGTACCTTGTGAAGGTGACAGGAGAGGAGGGGCAGTAACGTACCTTGTGAAGGTGACAGGAGAGGAGGGACAGTAACGTACCTTCTGAAGGTGACAGGAGAGGAGGGGAAGTAACGTACCTTGTGAAGGTGACAGGAGAGGAGGGGCAGTAACGTACCTTGCGAAGGTGACAGGAGAGGAGGGGCAGTAACGTACCTTGTGAAGGTGACAGGAGAGGAGGGGTAGTAACGTACCTTGTGAATGAAGGTGACAGGAGAGGAGGGGGCAGTAACGTACCTTGTGAAGGTGACAGGAGAGGAGGGGCAGTAACGTACCTTGTGAAGGTGACAGGACAGGATGGGCAGTAACGTACCTTGTGAAGGTGACAGGAGAGGAGGGGCAGTAACGTAC
>NC_091363.1:1464407-1554407 GCF_038502225.1 Cherax quadricarinatus
TCTTATTGTAGCCAGCTGGTCCAGTGGTTAACGCACTGGTCTGGAGTGTTACCACTCACTCGCATGGGTTCTAACCCCACCCGTACCGTATTAGAGATATACAGTACCTGTATATCTTTAGGGGGGAAATAGATGCATCAGTAGTGTGCTGCTACTCTGTTGTGTTGGTAAGATAAGATAAGATAAGATTTCGTTCGGATTTTTAACCCCGGAGGGTTAGCCACCCAGGATAACCCAAGAAAGTCAGTGCGTCATCGAGGACTGTCTAACTTATTTCCATTGGGGTCCTTAATCTTGTCCCCCAGGATGCGACCCACACCAGTCGACTAACACCCAGGTACCTATTTGCTGCTAGGTGAACAGGACAACAGGTGTAAGGAAACGTGTCGAAATGTTTCCACCCGCCGGGAATCGAACCAGGGCCCTCCATGTGTGAAGCGGGAGCTTTACCCACCAGGCCACCGGGCCAGCTGCACAGTGGCAATATATGAGGTAGATGTGTCTTCCTGTCACATGCTATCACACACGAGGAACCTTATTCATATTGTTTAATGTCGGTATGAGCTGGAAGACTTCAGTGAGGCAGTGATAATGTTGACTAGTGTTGCAGTGAAGATGGTGTCTAGTGTTGCAGTGAAGATGGTGTCTAGTGTTGCAGTGAAGATGTTGTCTAGTGTTGCAGTGAAGATGGTGTCTAGTGTTGCAGTGAAGATGTTGTCTAGTGTTGCAGTGAAGATGTTGTCTAGTGTTGCAGTGAAGATGTTGTCTAGTGTTGCAGTGAAGATGTTGTCTAGTGTTGCAGTGAAGATGGTGTCTAGTGTTGCAGTGAAGATGGTGTCTAGTGTTGCAGTGAAGATGGTGACTAGTGTTGCAGTGAAGATGGTGTCTAGTGTTGCAGTGAAGATGTTGTCTAGTGTTGCAGTGAAGATGGTGTCTAGTGTTGCAGTGAAGATGGTGTCTAGTGTTGCAGTGAAGATGTTGACTAGTGTTGCAGTGAAGATGTTGTCTAGTGTTGCAGTGAAGATGTTGTCTAGTGTTGCAGTGAAGATGGTGTCTAGTGTTGCAGTGAAGATGGTGTCTAGTGTTGCAGTGAAGATGTTGACTAGTGTTGCAGTGAAGATGGTGTCTAGTGTTGCAGTGAAGATGGTGTCTAGTGTTGCAGTGAAGATGGTGTCTAGTGTTGCAGTGAAGATGGTGTCTAGTGTTGCAGTGAAGATGGTGTCTAGTGTTGCAGTGAAGATGTTGACTAGTGTTGCAGTGAAGATGGTGTCTAGTGTTGCAGTGAAGATGGTGTCTAGTGTTGCAGTGAAGATGGTGTCTAGTGTTGCAGTGAAGATGGTGTCTAGTGTTGCAGTGAAGATGTTGTCTAGTGTTGCAGTGAAGATGTTGACTAGTGTTGCAGTGAAGATGGTGTCTAGTGTTGCAGTGAAGATGGTGTCTAGTGTTGCAGTGAAGATGGTGTCAAGTGTTGCAGTGAAGATGGTGTCTAGTGTTGCAGTGAAGATGGTGTCTAGTGTTGCAGTGAAGATGGTGCCTAGTGTTGCAGTGAAGATGGTGTCTAGTGTTGCAGTGAAGATGTTGTCTAGTGTTACAGTGAAGATGTTGTCTAGTGTTACAGTGAAGATGTTGTCTAGTGTTGCAGTGAAGATGTTGTCTACTGTTGCAGTGAAGATGTTGACTAGTGTTGCAGTGAAGATGTTGTCTACTGTTGCAGTGAAGATGTTGACTAGTGTTACAGTGAAGATGTTGTCTACTGTTGCAGTGAAGATGTTGACTAGTGTTGCAGTGAAGATGTTGACTAGTGTTGCAGTGAAGATGTTGACTAGTGTTGCAGTGGAGATGTTGTCTAGTGTTGCAGTGAAGATGTTGACTAGTGTTGCAGTGAAGATGTTGACTAGTGTTGCAGTGAAGATGTTGTCTAGTGTTGCAGTGAAGATGTTGACTAGTGTTGCAGTGAAGATGTTGTCTAGTGTTGCAGTGAAGATGATGACTAGTGTTGCAGTGAAGATGTTGACTAGTGTTGCAGTGGAGATGTTGTCTAGTGTTGCAGTGAAGATGTTGTCTAGTGTTGCAGTGAAGATGTTGTCTAGTGTTGCAGTGAGGATGTTGTCTAGTGTTGCAGTGAAGATGTTGTCTAGTGTTGCAGTGAGGATGTTGTCTAGTGTTGCAGTGAAGATGTTGTCTAGTGTTGCAGTGAGGATGTTGTCTAGTGTTGCAGTGAAGATGTTGTCTAGTGTTGCAGTGAGGATGTTGACTAGTGTTGCAGTGAAGATGTTGTCTAGTGTTGCAGTGAGAATGTTGTCTAGTGTTGCAGTGAAGATGTTGTCTAGTGTTGCAGTGAAGATGTTGTCTAGTGTTGCAGTGAGGATGTTGACTAGTGTTGCAGTGAGGATGTTGTCTAGTGTTGCAGTGAAGATGTTGTCTAGTGTTGCAGTGAGGATGTTGACTAGTGTTGCAGTGAAGATGTTGTCTAGTGTTGCAGTGAAGATGTTGTCTAGTGTTGCAGTGAGGATGTTGTCTAGTGTTGCAGTGAGAATGTTGTCTAGTGTTGCAGTGAGAATGTTGTCTAGTGTTGCAGTGAAGATGTTGTCTAGTGTTGCAGTGAAGATGTTGTCTAGTGTTGCAGTGAAGATGTTGTCTAGTGTTGCAGTGAGGATGTTGTCTAGTGTTGCAGTGAAGATGTTGTCTAGTGTTGCAGTGAGAATGTTGTCTAGTGTTGCAGTGAAGATGTTGTCTAGTGTTGCAGTGAGGATGGTGTCTAGTGTTGCAGTGAGGATGTTGTCTAGTGTTGCAGTGAGGATGGTGTCTAGTGTTGCAGTGAGGATGTTGTCTAGTGTTGCAGTGAGGATGTTGTCTAGTGTTGCAGTGAAGATGTTGTCAAGTGTTGCAGTGAGGATGTTGTCTAGTGTTGCAGTGAGGATGTTGTCTAGTGTTGCAGTGAAGATGTTGTCTAGTGTTGCAGTGAAGATGTTGTCTAGTGTTGCAGTGAGGATGGTGTCTAGTGTTGCAGTGAAGATGGTGTCTAGTGTTGCAGTGAGGATGGTGTCTAGTGTTGCAGTGAGGATGGTGTCTAGTGTTGCAGTGAAGATGTTGTCTAGTGTTGCAGTGAGGATGGTGTCTAGTGTTGCAGTGAGGATGGTGTCTAGTGTTGCAGTGAGGATGTTGTCTAGTGTTGCAGTGAGGATGGTGTCTAGTGTTGCAGTGAGGATGTTGTCTAGTGTTGCAGTGAGGATGTTGTCTAGTGTTGCAGTGAAGATGTTGTCAAGTGTTGCAGTGAGGATGTTGTCTAGTGTTGCAGTGAGGATGTTGTCTAGTGTTGCAGTGAATATGGTGTCAAGTGTTGCAGTGAGGATCATCAGTTGTGACAGCTGAAGTTACTTTTAGACCACGGCTGGAGTTACTTTTAGACCACGGCTGGAGTTACTTTTAGACCACGGCTGAAGTTACTTTTAGACCACGGCTGAAGTTACTTTTAGACCACGGCTGGAGTTACTTTTAGACCACGGCTGGAGTTACTTTTAGACCACGGCTGGAGTTACTATTACTTAGGAATTACAATTACTGAGAGTGAATAACATGCTTCATGGTCTATATATTATTAATAATACTGATGATAACAATATTAATGTTGCAGGCAACACAGCTCTGCACATAGCAACGAGACGAAACAATGTGTATTGCATCAAGGCTCTCATTGATGCCGGAGCTGACGTCAATGCCAGGGACAATATGCAGCGTACTCCACTGCATGTTTCAGTGCTGGGCAACTCTACTGAAGCCTTGAGGCTGTTGCTGGCTTCAGGCTGCAACGTTTCTGCAGTCAACTCTCAAACGTTCACAGCCATGCACATCGCGGCTTTGTCTGGGAATGAAGCGGGTGTCCAGGAGCTGTATAAAGCTGGACTTAACCCCGAAACCAGGGAGGAGTCGGGACTGCTTGCTGAGGATGTTGCAGAAGTCTGGGGCAGTCATAACACTGCCTGGCTCTTGAGGAAGTTGCCTAAACTCAAAACTGACTCACACACTCAATCAGACACTCATTCACTCATGGTAACTCAAGTTCCTGTTAATTATTATTAATCAGATTTCTGTAAACACATTATAACGTGGTAATTCAGGCTGCAGATTTTTTGGGATATTTTTGTTATATAATTAGTACCTTAATCCCTGTTAACAGAAATATGAGAGCCTGTTTATATTTGAAGGCGAGGAGCTGGCAGGAATACGAGAGTGAAGGCCACAAGACACTGGAATGGGTGAAGAAAAAGGATTTTGTGTTGCTGGAGGCCAGTCTTCCCAAGAATCGAGACAGCCATTACCAGGACGTCGATGGCTTGACGCCCCTCCACTGGGCAGCTAAACTAGGCTTCCCTACCATTGTTCGCTCCCTGATAGACAACTGTAAGGTGCTGCCCTGGGCCCTGACCCATGATGGAGAGAGTCCAGCTGACCTGGCTCGCCAGGCTGGTCATCAACACTTGAGTCAGGTCATTACAGAAGCTGCTGGTGTTCAGGTTAGTTATTGTTCGTCTTCACTTACTAAAGAATGAGACTCTTATACAACATATGGATATTTATACTGCAGACAGGTTTCGCCACACAGTAGCTTCATCCGGCTAATACAAAGAAGAGTGTTGAAGAACACAAGAGGTTCATAAACCACTTCTTCGCTCATATGCTGTATTCTTATTAAGATTGATGGACTGATTTCATCGACTCCAGGTTTATTACTTCGATCTACTGATCTTCACCTTTCTTCTCTGTAAAGGACTGATGAAGCCAGTGTGTGGTGTAACGTCTCCACAATAAAGATACCTAAATGTTGCATATGTGTCTAATTATCAACTTGTTGTTTCTTTGAACTATTTATCTACAATCAGGATGGAAAGATGTTGAGTAAGGGGGGGGGGGGGGACTTAGCACCAGTAGGAACACACATGGCTAGTGGTCCAATAGATAGACCCCTGGCTGTCTTCAAGACCCCTGGCTGTCTTCAAGACCCCTGGCTGTCTTCAAGACCCCTGGTTGTCTTCAAGACCCCTGGTTGTCTTCAAGACCCCTGGCTGTCTTCAAGACCCCTGGCTGTCTTCAAGACCCCTGGCTGTCTTCAAGACCCCTGGCTGTCTTCAAGACCCCTGGCTGTCTTCAAGACCCCTGGCTGTCTTCAAGACCCCTGGCTGTCTTCAAGACCCCTGGTTGTCTTCAAGACCCCTGGCTGTCTTCAAGACCCCTGGCTGTCTTCAAGACCCCTGGCTGTCTTCAAGACCCCTGGCTGTCTTCAAGACCCCTGGCTGTCTTCAAGACCCCTGGTTGTCTTCAAGACCCCTGGCTGTCTTCAAGACCCCTGGCTGTCTTCAAGACCCCTGGCTGTCTTCAAGACCCCTGGCTGTCTTCAAGACCCCTGGCTGTCTTCAAGACCCCTGGCTGTCTTCAAGACCCCTGGCTGTCTTCAAGACCCCTGGCTGTCTTCAAGACCCCTGGTTGTCTTCAAGACCCCTGGCTGTCTTCAAGACCTCTGGCTGTCTTCAAGACCCCTGGCTGTCTTCAAGACCCCTGGCTGTCTTCAAGACCCCTGGCTGTCTTCAAGACCCCTGGCTGTCTTCAAGACCCCTGGCTGTCTTCAAGACCCCTGGCTGTCTTCAAGACCCCTGGCTGTCTTCAAGACCCCTGGTTGTCTTCAAGACCCCTGGCTGTCTTCAAGACCCCTGGCTGTCTTCAAGACCCCTGGCTGTCTTCAAGACCCCTGGCTGTCTTCAAGACCCCTGGCTGTCTTCAAGACCCCTGGTTGTCTTCAAGACCCCTGGCTGTCTTCAAGACCCCTGGCTGTCTTCAAGACCCCTGGCTGTCTTCAAGACCCCTGGCTGTCTTCAAGACCCCTGGCTGTCTTCAAGACCCCTGGCTGTCTTCAAGACCCCTGACTGTCTTCAAGACCCCTGACTGTCTTCAAGACCCCTGGCTGTCTTCAAGACCCCTGGCTGTCTTCAAGACCCCTGGCTGTCTTCAAGACCCCTGGCTGTCTTCAAGACCCCTGGTTGTCTTCAAGACCCCTGGTTGTTTTCTAGAAGGCGCTCGACAGACACATAAAGTCATACCTGACCAGCCGGGCTGTGGTTTCTACGTTGGTTTACGTGCGGCCAGGAGTAACAGCCTGGTTAATCAGGTCCTGATCCTGACCCCCGAAGCATCCTCCAGGTAACCACTACCATAGAAAGGGGTCAGGAGCTGTGAATCAACCCCTTCAACCAAAAACAGGCGAGTACAACAGTATACTAGCACTCAGGTACCTATTTACTGCTGGGTGAACAGGAGGAACTGATTAAATGGACCTAATCACCTCTCATACCCCAGTCACGACTATCTCCCCCCTATGGATTTAGCGCATCCCAACACGCAGGAAAGCTCTAAACCCACAGGGATCATGCAGCAATCTAACTAATGTGATTTCCCCATTAATAATTTCGCTCAGACACCCAATTATACAAGTTAGACACAATAATTTGGATGTTAGATCCAGCGTGAACCATCACTGATAATGAATACGTCCTGCCAATTAAAATTATCAACATATTTTGATAATGAATGAAATAGCTTTCGTGACGTGAATAATGACGGGGTTGTTCAGTGAGCTTTTACTGCCACGTTTCACTCTGTGTGGAGCTTTATCATCTTTCACTGTGTAGAGCTTTATCATCTTTCACTGTGTAGAGCTTTATCATCTTTCACTGTGTAGAGCTTTATCATGCTCTACTGTGTAGAGCTTTATCATGTTTCACTGTGTAGAGCTTTATCATGTTTCACTGAGTAGAGCTTTATCATGCTCTACTGTGTGAAGCTTTATCATGCTCTACTGTGTAGAGCTTTATCATGTTTCACTGTGTAGAGCTTTATCATGCTTCACTGTGTAGAGCTTTATCATGTTTCACTGTGTAGAGCTTTATCATGTTTCACTGTGTAGAGCTTTATCATGTTTCACTGTGTAGAGCTTTATCATGCTCTAATGTGTAGAGCTTTATCATGTTTCACTGTGTAGAGCTTTATCATGTTTCACTGTGTAGAGCTTTGTCATATTTCAGTGTAGAGCTTTATCATGCTTCACTGAGTAGAGCTTTATCATGCTTTACTGTGTAGAGCTTTATCATGTTTCACTGTCTGGAGCTTTACCATGCTTCACTGTGTAGAGCTTTATCACTTTTCACTGTGTAGAGCTTTATCATGTTTCACTGTGTAGAGCTTTATCATGTTTCACTGTGTAGAGCTTTATCATGTTTCACTGTGTAGAGCTTTTTCATGCTTCACTGTGTAGAGCTTTATCATGTTTCACTGTGTAGAGCTTTATCATGCTTCACTGTGTAGAGCTTTATCATGTTTCACTGTGTAGAGCTTTATCATGTTTCACTGTGTAGAGCTTTATCATGCTTCACTGTGTAGAGCTTTATCATGTTTCACTGTGTAGAGCTTTATCATGCTCTACTGTGTAGAGCTTTATCATGTTTCACTGTGTAGAGCTTTATCATGTTTCACTGTGTAGAGCTTTGTCATATTTCAGTGTAGAGCTTTATCATGCTTCACTGAGTAGAGCTTTATCATGCTTTACTGTGTAGAGCTTTATCATGTTTCACTGTCTGGAGCTTTACCATGCTTCACTGTGTAGAGCTTTATCACTTTTCACTGTGTAGAGCTTTATCATGTTTCACTGTGTAGAGCTTTATCATGTTTCACTGTGTAGAGCTTTATCATGTTTCACTGTGTAGAGCTTTTTCATGCTTCACTGTGTAGAGCTTTATCATGTTTCACTGTGTAGAGCTTTATCATGCTTTACTGTGTAGAGCTTTATCATGTTTCACTGTCTGGAGCTTTACCATGCTTCACTGTGTAGAGCTTTATCACTTTTCACTGTGTAGAGCTTTATCATGTTTCACTGTGTAGAGCTTTATCATGTTTCACTGTGTAGAGCTTTATCATGTTTCACTGTGTAGAGCTTTTTCATGCTTCACTGTGTAGAGCTTTATCATGTTTCACTGTGTAGAGCTTTATCATGCTTCACTGTGTAGAGCTTTATCATGTTTCACTGTGTAGAGCTTTATCATGTTTCACTGTGTAGAGCTTTATCATGCTTCACTGTGTAGAGCTTTATCATGTTTCACTGTGTAGAGCTTTATCACGTTTCACTGTGTAGAGCTTTATCATGTTTCACTGTGTAGAGCTTTATCATGTTTCACTATGTAGAGCTTTATCATGCTTCACTGTGTAGAGCTTTATCATGTTTCACTGTGTAGAGCTTTATCACGTTTCACTGTGTAGAGCTTTATCATTTTTCACTATGTAGAGCTTTATCATGCTTCACTGTGTAGAGCTTTATCATGCTTCACTGTGTAGAGCTTTATCACGTTTCACTGTGTAGAGCTTTATCATGTTTCACTGTGTAGAGCTTTATCATGTTTCACTGTGTAGAGCTTTATCATGCTCTACTGTGTGGAGCTTTATCATGCTCTACTGTGTAGAGCTTTATCATGTTTCACTGTGTAGAGCTTTATCATGTTTCACTGTGTAGAGCTTTTTCATGCTTCACTGTGTAGAGCTTTATCATGTTTCACTGTGTAGAGCTTTATCATGTTTCACTGTGTAGAGCTTTATCATGTTTCACTGTGTAGAGCTTTATCATGTTTCACTGTGTAGAGCTTTATCATGTTTCACTATGTAGAGCTTTATCATGCTTCACTGTGTAGAGCTTTATCACGTTTCACTGTGTAGAGCTTTATCATGCTTCACTGTGTAGAGCTTTATCATGTTTCACTGTGTAGAGCTTTATCATGCTCTACTGTGTGGAGCTTTATCATGCTCTACTGTGTAGAGCTTTATCATGTTTCACTATGTAGAGCTTTATCATGCTTCACTGTGTAGAGCTTTATCACGTTTCACTGTGTAGAGCTTTATCATGTTTCACTGTGTAGAGCTTTATCATGCTTCACTGTGTAGAGCTTTATCATGTTTCACTGTGTAGAGCTTTATCATGTTTCACTGTGTAGAGCTTTATCATGTTTCACTGTGTAGAGCTTTATCATGTTTCACTGTGTAGAACTTTATCACGTTTCACTGTGTAGAGCTTTATCATGTTTCACTGTGTAGAGCTTTATCATGCTTCACTGTGTAGAGCTTTATCATGTTTCATTGTGTAGAGCTTTATCACGTTTCACTGTGTAGAGCTTTATCATGCTTCACTGTGTAGAGCTTTATCATGTTTCATTGTGTAGAGCTTTATCATGTTTCACTGTGTAGAACTTTATCACGTTTCACTGTGTAGAGCTTTATCATGTTTCACTGTGTAGAGCTTTATCATGCTTCACTGTGTAGAGCTTTATCATGTTTCATTGTGTAGAGCTTTATCACGTTTCACTGTGTAGAGCTTTATCATGTTTCACTGTGTAGAGCTTTATCATGTTTCACTGTGTAGAGCTTTATCATGCTTCACTGTGTAGAGCTTTATCATGTTTCACTGTGTAGAGCTTTATCATGTTTCAGTGTAGAGCTTTATCATGCTTCACTGAGTAGAGCTTTATCATGCTTTACTGTGTAGAGCTTTATCATGTTTCACTGTCTGGAGCTTTACCATGCTTCACTGTGTAGAGCTTTATCACTTTTTACTGTGTAGAGCTTTATCATGTTTCACTGTGTAGAGCTTTATCACGTTTCACTGTGTAGAGCTTTATCACGCTTCACTGTGTAGAGCTTTACCATGTTTCACTGTGTAGAGCTTTATCATGTTTCACTGTGTAGAGCTTTATCATGTTTCACTGTGTAGAGCTTTATCATGTTTCACTGTGTAGAGCTTTATCATGTTTCACTGTGTAGAGCTTTATCATGCTCTACTGTGTGGAGCTTTATCATGCTTTACTGTGTAGAGCTTTATCATGTTTCACTGTGTAGAGCTTTATCATGTTTCACTGTGTAGAGCTTTTTCATGCTTCACTGTGTAGAGCTTTATCATGTTTCACTGTGTAGAGCTTTATCATGCTTCACTGTGTAGAGCTTTATCATGTTTCACTGTGTAGAGCTTTATCACGTTTCACTCTGTAGAGCTTTATCATGTTTCACTGTGTAGAGCTTTATCATGCTTCACTGTGTAGAGCTTTATCATGTTTCACTGTGTAGAGCTTTATCATGTTTCACTGTGTAGAGCTTTATCACGTTTCACTCTGTAGAGCTTTATCATGTTTCACTGTGTAGAGCTTTATCATGTTTCACTATGTAGAGCTTTATCATGCTCTACTGTGTAGAGCTTTATCATGTTTCACTGTGTAGAGCTTTATCATGTTTCACTGTGTAGAGCTTTATCATGTTTCAGTTTACAGCTTTATCATGCTTCACTGAGTAGAGCTTTATCATGCTTTACTGTGTAGAGCTTTATCATGTTTCACTGTCAGGAGCTTTACCATGCTTCACTGTGTAGAGCTTTATCACTTTTTACTGTGTAGAGCTTTATCATGTTTCACTGTGTAGAGCTTTATCACGTTTCACTGTGTAGAGCTTTATCACGCTTCACTGTGTAGAGCTTTACCATGTTTCACTGTGTAGAGCTTTATCATGTTTCACTGTGTAGAGCTTTATCATGTTTCACTGTGTAGAGCTTTATCATGTTTCACTGTGTAGAGCTTTATCATGCTCTACTGTGTGGAGCTTTATCATGCTTTACTGTGTAGAGCTTTATCATGTTTCACTGTGTAGAGCTTTATCATGTTTCACTGTGTAGAGCTTTTTCATGCTTCACTGTGTAGAGCTTTATCATGTTTCACTGTGTAGAGCTTTATCATGCTTCACTGTGTAGAGCTTTATCATGTTTCACTGTGTAGAGCTTTATCATGTTTCACTGTGTAGAGCTTTATCACGTTTCACTCTGTAGAGCTTTATCATGTTTCACTGTGTAGAGCTTTATCACGTTTCACTCTGTAGAGCTTTATCATGTTTCACTGTGTAGAGCTTTATCATGCTTCACTGTGTAGAACTTTATCACGTTTCACTGTGTAGAGCTTTATCATGTTTCACTATGTAGAGCTTTATCATGCTTCACTGTGTAGAGCTTTATCATGTTTCACTGTGTAGAGCTTTATCACGTTTCACTGTGTAGAGCTTTATCATGTTTCACTGTGTAGAGCTTTATCATGCTCTACTGTGTAGAGCTTTATCATGTTTCACTGTGTAGAGCTTTATCATGTTTCACTGTGTAGAGCTTTATCATGTTTCAGTTTACAGCTTTATCATGCTTCACTGAGTAGACCTTTATCATGCTTTACTGTGTAGAGCTTTATCATGTTTCACTGTCAGGAGCTTTACCATGCTTCACTGTGTAGAGCTTTATCACTTTTTACTGTGTAGAGCTTTATCATGTTTCACTGTGTAGAGCTTTATCATGTTTCACTGTGTAGAGCTTTATCATGTTTCACTGTGTAGAGCTTTATCATGCTTCACTGTGTAGAGCTTTATCATGTTTCACTCTGTAGAGCTTTATCATGCTTCACTATGTAGAGCTTTATCATGCTTCACTGTGTAGAGCTTTATCATGTCTCACTGTGTAGAGCTTTATCATGTTTCACTGTGTAGAGCTTTATCATGTTTCACTGTGTAGAGCTTTATCATGCTTCACTGTGTAGAGCTTTATCATGTTTCACTATGTAGAGCTTTATCATGTTTCACTATGCAGAGCTTTATCATGCTGCACTATGTAGAGCTTTATCAAGTCAGTTCAGCATTAAGGTCTTTACGCTGCTGTCTCCCACAGCAACCATCTGACAGCAGCACAGCACCGTCAGCACTGTACGAGCAGCTGCTGAGGGAAATCAGCAAGAGAGACGACCCAGGAGCTGCCTGTCAACTCCTGTGTCATGGGTCGCCCCTGGAGGCCACAGGAGACTTCTACACCAGTGCTGTGGTTCTGGCCATAACCTGCAACAGACCCAGGATCCTGAGCCTGCTGCTGGCAGCTGGTGCACCGCTGACCACCTGCTCAGCTGGGCTGTCACTGCTGCAGGTGGCCTGGAGGTCACATGATGTCACCATCAGGGTCAAGCTGCTCGTCACAAGGGTCAGTCTCCAATACAAGTGTCAGGAAACACTTGTCCTGTTTCCTGACAAACCTTACCTAACCTAACTAAGCCTAATCTAATGTAACTTAACTAAACCTAACTTAACCTAACTTAACCTAACTTAACCTAACCTAACCTAACCTAACCTAACCTAACTTAACCTAACTTAACCTAACTTAACCTAACCTAACTTAATCTAACCTAACCTAACCTAACCTAACCTAACTTAACCTAACTTAACCTAACCTAACCTAACCTAACCTAACCTAACTTAACCTAACTTAACCTAACTTAACCTAACCTAACTTAATCTAACCTAACCTAACCTAACCTAACCTAACCTAACCTAACCTAACCTAACCTAACCTAACCTAACCTAACCTAACCTAACCTAACTTAACCTAACTTAACCTAACTTAACCTAACCTAACCTAACCTAACTTAACCTAACTTAACCTAACTTAACCTAACCTAACTTAATCTAACCTAACAACCTAATCTAACCTAACTTAACCTAACCTAACTTAACCTAACTTAACCTAACCTAACTTAACCTAACTTAACCTAACCTAACTTAACCTAAC
Organism: Cherax quadricarinatus; assembly: GCF_038502225.1. Taxonomy (NCBI): domain Eukaryota; kingdom Metazoa; phylum Arthropoda; class Malacostraca; order Decapoda; family Parastacidae; genus Cherax; species Cherax quadricarinatus. Next base: position 1,477,069 of record NC_091363.1, read on the forward strand.
TTAACCTAACCTAACTTAATCTAACCTAACAACCTAATCTAACCTAACTTGACCTAACTTAACTTAACCTAACCTTACCTAATCTAACCTAACTTTACCTAACTTGACCTAACTTTACCTAGTTGTAGTAGCAATAATTGTTACAGCAGTATATATATTACATGAGCACTAATCACATAGAGGTCATGTACAGTATTTTCATTATATATCAGTTTTAAAATATAATTGTAGAAAAGCACTAAACCCACAAGGGTCATACAGCATTGATAAAGCACTTGAATGAAAGATACTTAGGTTTGTTCCAAGCAAGAGGACGGTAGCTCCGATTCTTGGATCAAGAGCATTTCTTAATGACCTATTATTATAATAATGAAGCACTAAACCCATAAGGGTCGTACAGTAATGATCCTCAGACGTATTGTCTTCAGAAAGTTTTATTGTTGCAGCACTTGTTGCACGCGTTGCAAGCAGAGAAACGTCGCATCAGAGAGGAAGACCGAGGTCTACACGATGGTGTTGAACACTTGATGAAGACCATGAGAGGTCCCAGACCATGGCAGACCTCATGGCCTCCTGACACACTGACTAACCTCACCTCCCTGATGGTAATGGCAGCTAGTAACAACTGCCCCCTGGCAGCCACCTTCCTCAGGCAGGCTGGTGCCAAGTGTTTCCTCAGGAATGAGGCAGGTGTTACAGGTGTGCATGCAGCCATGCAGGCTCGACACTGGAAGCTTGCAGAGTTGCTGCTGACACACCTGGGTGGCTGCCTCTACATACCTGACTCTGCAGCAACACTGCCTCTACATATGCTACCAGAACATCACAGCAACTACATAGAAGATGTAAGCTCTTACTTTCAATTATTTTCTTTATGGAGGGAGACCTAAACCCATAGGGGTTGTACAGCACCTGGGGACAATGGGAGGTAATCAAGTTTGATCCAGATTAGGTTAGATCCAGTTCCCTAGATCAAGAGCCCCTCACCAGCATCAAGGAACCTCCCTTGAGGCAGGTCCTGAGAAGCGAGAAGTAATCAGGTTTGATCAGAGGGGGGAAAAGGGTAGCTCCAGTTGCTTGGATTAAAAGCCTTTCACCTTCATCAAAGCCTCTCCCACTCTTGAAGGATCCATTATGCTGTAATTATATTCATGGGGTTTTGCAGAGTTCATTATTTTTACTATAATCGCAAAAACTTTTAAATAGTGTGAGTCACTGAGCACTGCCTTCATTATATCTTTGATCATCACATTATTATATTTATTGGGAAGCGCTAAACCTGTAGGGGACATACGGTGCCTCGGGGACTGGGAGATAATCTATGCTTGTGCCGGGGAAGAAGTGATCAGCTCTAATTCATTAGACAAAAACCTCTCACTAGAAACAAGGAACTTGTAATATATTTAACAGGAAATTCTAAACACACAAGGGCTTATTATAATCAAAACTAAGCACTAAACCCACCAGGGTCATACTGCACTGCAGTGTCCTGGAGAATGAGAGATAGTGAGGCTCAGTCCAAGTGTGGGAAGGACCAGATCCAGTTCCTAATATCAGAACCTCACTGGCATCACAGAACCTCCCTCAAGGGGTTTATTATTATTGCAATCAAAACTTAAGTACTAAACCCACAAGGGTCATACAGCATTGCAGGGTAGGATGTGCTAAAGATGTGCTATGCCAGATCAGAGACCAGCGAGGGTGACAAGGATGCTGGAGGCAGAGTCAGTAAGGGTGGTGAACGCTCAAGGAAAGTATAATCAAAGTAGGTGTAGTAAAGCTGTCGCTGACGGGTTTCTTAACACTGATTTTACTGTAATTGACTGTCAATAGAGGTGGCAGGATGCCACTGAAGGGCAGGAAATTAGAACTTCCCTCTTTCTTAGATATTATACAACTGCCTCCAATTTAAATTCTTTAGATATGTGACCCCTTTGGATCTTACTTAAATTCTCATTTGAATTATAATTCATTAAATGTACTTATCATTTATTTCAGGTTATATATCACCAAGAAAAGCATAAATTAGAAGATATTATAGAAAATGCCAAAGATAAAGAGGAAAAGGATGAACTACAGGCAGTTCTTGACATATACAAGTATTTGTATATTAGATATCGTGCACACACTACTATGAGAGAAAGACAATTGTCTGCTTCACCACCACAAGGATCACTCATCAGCTCATACAGTCTTCTGGTGTCGTGCCGTAATGGGCTGCTGCAGTTAACATATCTCTTGATTACTGTGGGCGGTCTTAATGTTGATGTGGTGGTTGATGCTACACACGACTCTACTGCCCTCCATCAAGCTGCCTCCCACGGTAACTCAGCCAGCTTAGCCCTCCTCTTAAGTCTTGGTGCGAGCCCTTTAAAACAGGACCGCTATGGCCATACCCCTGCCCACTTTGCTGCCATGTTTGGTCATGATACAAGTTATGAACAGTTAAAGGTACACATGTTAGATCAACCACCATTGAGTGTTGCTGGGACAATACCCAGCGAGGTTAGTGCTAACTTTACAGACTATTTGTATCGTTATAGAAAAATTGAAACAAACTCGGAAAGTGCAGTGGTGTTCAACAATCCATCCGAAGCGATCAAGAAGATACTAAACTTTATTAATATAAGGGATGTCTTGGGAAACTTAAACAACATCACTGTTGACTTTACTAAAGGTGAAGCTATGAGGGTGAAAATGGCTCTGACCAATGAAGTGCAAATCATAATGGATAAAATCAGTAGTGTTGACAGCTTGTATAAAGGTGAACTCACAACTGTTGGGAGTTCATCAGATGGCAGCCGCTTATATGCACCTGATGAGTATGATATAAGTGTTGTGCTTTCTAATATCCCAGGAGTTGATATAGAAATTGTTGAGCAAAGTTCCCAACAAGCAGCTCTGAGTGGACACAGACTGAGAGTTGTTGTAAAATCAGAACATCCAAGACTACAAGGAAATGCTTTGATAAACACATTTTACGAGTTAGTGAGAAGTTGCCTTGAAACTCATGCGATTGAAAACCGTCAATTAAGTCTAGTGCCTCCAGGAGTGACAAGAACTCAGGTAGGAGTGTCCTTAACATTTGCATGGCAGGGAAAGGATTATCCACTTCTGTTGATAAACATAGACTTGGTTCCCGTGTTGGCTGTCCCATGGCCTCCAGAAGTGAGAAGACCACCACTGACGCCAGACAACATCACACAAGTGTACCTCAGTAATACAGCTGATGGTGAATGGCGTTGTAGCTTTGCCGGAGCCGAGGCTGAAGTACTGAGCCGCTTGAGCTCACAGGAGCGTCAGGTTTATATAGCCTGCAAAACTCTTCTCTCGCACCTCAAGGCTGAACCTTGGATGCCCAAGGAAGTGAAAAACAATTACATTTGGTGGGACTCAAGAAGATGGAAAATTATGATTCCTGCAGGATTTGCAATGAAAAATAGTTTCCTAAATCAGCTGCAACTTAAGAGAGAGCAGCAGCTAGAGTGGTACAATGAGGACCTCTTGGAGATTATCATCACTATCATGAAGAATATGTGCCAAGATTTTCATGACCCATCAACTGGTGTTGAATCGCTGGTGCCAGCCAAAATATATGCTTATTTTGGTGGAGAGTTTGAGAAACCAAAATTAGGCGAAGGCGCTCCACAGATCATAGAAGCTTTAAGAGGAATTCAAAAACAATAGATACTGTTTTGTTCATCGTCCCTTAAATTACTGTACAGTGGACCCCCGCATAACGATTACCTCTGAATGCGACCAATTATGTTAGTGTATTTATGTAAGTGCGTTTGTACGTGTATGTTTGGGGGTCTGAAATGGACTAATCTACTTCACAATATTCCTTATGGGAATAAATTCGGTCAGTACTGGCACCTGAACATACTTATGGAGTGAAAAAATATCGTTAACCGGGGGTCCACTGTATTTATCTTTAATCTTTTCAGTTATGTAAAAGTATTAGGTACAATTTGGTGAAAGATAATTAGTATTAAAATAAATCAGGGGTTATTTAAATGTGCTCAGTAAATTATTATTATTACTATTTATGTATGTTGACGGCACCAAATGACCCATACAGGTTTGACAATCTGTATGATTATAACAACATGGTACTACCCTACCTTGGTGGGAGACGGGCAGAGTGCTAAAACAAGGAAACTAAAAAACTGTAATGATAATCTCCACATTCACAAGGAAGTGCTAAACCCAAATGGGTCATTTAGTGCCAACAGTAGGAAGGTGTGCAATGGAACTCCCATTTATCTAATATTTTTCAATATGTTCTCTGTAGGTCACAAACCATCTCCACCTTATTAGCAATGCTATTTTCAGTTGATGAGCAATTCCTGTGGGTTTAGCTCTCTACAGAGCACACAACAACATATGTATTTTATACTTGCATCCCAGCAGTAACAGCCTAGTTAATCAGACCCTGATCCACCACTAGACCTGGTCTCAGACCGAGCTATGGGGGCTTTAACCCCCGGAACCCTCCCCAGGTATACTCCAGGTATACCCTCCCCTCGAAAGTAAAAAGAGGCAGAAAGCCACAGGATTATTACCACCTTCCTGGTGAAGCACTAAACACGTAAGGGGGTTGTAGAGCACACAATAAATGGGAGGTAATTACAGTAGTACTGACCCAAGGAGGAGGAGGGAAGCTCCAATTCCTTAAATAACCAGCCCTGCACCAACATCAAAGCTTTCTTCCTTAAAACGTAGAAGACCAGGTTATTGTATGTCTCCCACCTTATAATCTGCATAATACTCCACTCAAACAAGCTTCACTAAATTAGTAGACTCATTTACATACAATATAGCTATAGATATTGGCAGTTTGGAGGGATATGTTGTGTATCTTTATATGTGCATGCTTCTAGACTGTTGTATTCTGAGCACCTCTGCAAAAACAGTGATAATGTGCGAGTGTGGTGAAAGTGTTGAATGATGATGAAAGTATTTTCTTTTTGGGGATTTTCTTTCTTTTTTGGGTCACCCTGCCTCGGTGGGAGACAGCCGACTTGTTGAAAAAAAAAAAAAAAAAAATAGCTAAATATTTAAGGTACAGACTATCTTGTCCTCCTTTCTAGATAAATTATTGAATTGCATAAAAAAATTTTATAAGAAATTTGTATCTTGAGTTTACAATGAACATCAATAGGAACTCACATTTTTAATTCTAGAAAATAAGCTGAAGGCCCATCAGTATAAATTTTCTTGGTTTTAACTTTTTACTTTTAGAAAATATGAAATTTTGATAACTAAATGTTTGGAAATTATTAAGAATGAAAAGCTTTGAAGATTTTACAAGATTTTCTTTTTTTTAACACACTGGCCATCTCCCACCAAGGCAGGTGACCCAAAAAAAGAAATGCTTTCGTAAGTTTTTCTAGTTTTTAAATTTTGTAATTTATACAAAAGAATGGGGTTACTAGCTCCTTGCTCAAAGCATTTTAGTCACTACTTCCAACATGCACGGCCTACAGAGGAAGAATTCTTCTCCACAGTATCATATACATGTTACATGTATTATATATTATATATCAACACTGTCCTAGGTAGCAGGTTGGTAGACAGCAACCACCCAGGGAGGTACAACCATCCTACCAAGTGGGTGTAAAACAAAAGCCTGTGAACTGCAAAGTTTTGGAGTAAAAAAAAAGCAAGTGTAAAAAAGTATTCTGGATATTATATATTCCTGGATTAGTTTTTCATATGGACTTTTTTTTTTCTACCCCAAAAATAAAAATAACATTTTTTGCCGCAGATGGCAACACCACATCAATACTTTGAAATATGGTAGAATATCTTTATACGTATATGCTTCTAAGCTGTTGTATTCTGAGCACCTCTGCAAAAGCAGTGATAATGTGTGAGTGTGGTGAAAGTGTTGAATGATGATGAAAGTATTTTCTTTTTGGGGATTTTCTTTCTTTTTTTGGGTCACCCTGCCTCGGTGGGAGACGACCGACTTGTTGAAAAAAAATAAATAAATAAATTTCAATATTTAAGCATCAGCACATCTTTGTATATTAATAAATTCCAGGATAAAAGTAATGTATAATAACAATTATCTGGGGAAGGCACTCTGGCATGCACGAAGCTGCTGTATCTGGCCCCAACAGACCTTAAAATAACACAAAGCCTAGCCTAAATGAAAGGATAACTCCACAAACAACATTCCTGATAACAATTATTCTTTATTTTGGTCTTTTTGTAATTGATTCTAATACTGAACAAGAAACTGAAAAGCCTATGAAGCCATTTATATCCTTGACGACAACTGGATAACCTCAGTATACAGTAATGAAAACTGTCAGCCTTGTATACACCATAGACTTGTGAAGAAAAGGTGTGCAGAACAAGCCTTTGTTGGAACAATGTTTGACTCTGTATAGAGCTTTATCAAGTCAGGATGACTACATAACGCTCTACAAAGGGAAACACTGACTCAATAAAAGCTTGTCCTGGAACATGTGTCATCTCTTCACTACTGTTGGTAATATGCCCTTTCAATCTTTATATTACTCTGAGTAAAATACAATATCACAATTTTGCCACCTCGCATTTCTCAGCAAACCATAAAAGTCACTACACATGATTTTTTTATCTTATTAATGCCAATATTTAAGTTGAAAAAAAAAAAAAAATTTAAGTTATTCATTCCTACATATGAGAGTACAACTATTCCTGTTAATTTACAAAATATATATACACTCAAAAATAATTACAAAAATCTAGTAAATAAATACTAAACCAAAATATAGTAATAGAGCAAGACTAAAAATAACACTACCAGTATTAATGTACTAAAATAATGGTTTAAAAACGAAGCTTCCTTAAAGCAGGAGCTGATAACAGTTGTTTAAGTGTAATTGTAAATAAAGTTACACAAATCATTAAAAAAATCTATGAAATCAAACTCCTGTTGGCTATATGTTAGCCAAGTTCACACACAACAGATATTCTCACAGGATATTGCACTCGCTGCATTTATCGAGTAAATTCTTAATCCACAACTAATACCCCCAAGGACACATCTCTGACAGCGATGAAAGACCTAATACACACAGCATTTATACTTTCTGCTGCTAGATATGCGAATACTGTACAACCTTTGAACATATATATGCATACACCTGTTCGCTTTTAATAAACCACGGAACTGGTGGGGTTTGATCCCATGGCAAGTGAGTTGTAAAACTCCAGGCCAGTGTGTAACCCACTGGGCCAGCTAGCCAAGTGGCTTACACACTGGGCTGGCTGGCAAAGTGGCTTACACACCGGCCTGAAGTTTTACAAACCACTTTTGATAACACTGCAGGAATGTCTCACAAGCTGATGAAAGCTTGCACAGTCTACATACATGTTATATCTTTCCAGATATACAATAAACACCAACATGTCAGGACGACCTCGACACAATATTTACGGATATTTAAATCTTGCATCCAGAATATGAATAATGATACAGTATGTATTTACAGAACCAGCTAAAACCATGCATTTTTCAGAAACTGATACAAGACTCAAACACCTGCAGCAAGCTTAAGGATCTCCTCAAGTGGCATATTATTTTGCATGAAAACAATTACAGCAATTTTATCCAGCCTGATACATGGACTGGATCAGCAAACAATTTTATACATTTTAGTGCACTGGCAATCAACATGATACTCAAGTCTTTAGCAATGTGTAACAATATACATTTTACAACACTTGCTATGAGCATGCCAAATGTTTACTGAAGACTGATAAATATACAATTACAATTATAATGTCAGCAATTTATCTTATGATGCTCACAAGTACTTGACAGAAGAAATATGGATTTGTTAACTATCATTAATGCACTTGCTTTCAATTTCTTCATATCTTCAGATAAAATATTCAGGCAAATTATTATAATTACTTTTTCTTAGCTAAGGTCAAACTAAACATTACATATAGTTCCAATTACCCAGGTCAAAACAAGGAAAAATATCCTTACCCTCTCTTTAAATAAAAATCTAGTGCAAAAATTATTCCTATTAATTACACAAAAAATAAGTAAAAACCAATACATATTTTAACAAAATATGTTGAAAATTCTCCCTAGACAATTCAGTCAGTAGAAAGCAACCACACTGCTGTTGCATTACTGCAGAATTAAAGAAATAGGATTGACAGACATGTCAACACTGGCTGTCAATTATCAGGTTATTTTCTCTAGGTAATATTAGAATTATACAGATGTTACACAATTATTCAGGTAAAACTGTGCATTCGTGTAACTTTCAAACAATAGACTGGTTTGTCAATAGATTTAGACTAGAACTAATACATTAGAAGATTATTACAGAACTGTATTTTATTGATGAGGAGCTGCCAAACCTGTTGGGATCATACAGTGACCAACACCTCAGTAGAACCTAATCATGTGAATAAGCATCTTGAACCATATAATAATAAAATAAAGGAAAGAAGAACGGTTAGGTCTACACACTGAAGTGACAATAGGGTAATACAGCATTACGTTCAACACAGGTGTCTAAGTGCTCTTACGTATCCAAGGTCAGTCATGAGAATTTCTTCCTTTTTTTCCCTTACATTCCTGCTGCTCTTATAATTTGTTAATATATTTTTCCATCAATAAACAACAAAAGGAACCTCAAAAAAATTCATCTGTTAAGAATGAGCATGCAAATTATGCATTAAGGAAACTTACAATTAGTATACCATAATATTATGCATATGATATGTGTGTAATTACCTATTTACAATTACCTATTTGAGTCTGTGAGGATGAGCTCATACCTCTTGATCCAATCTTAAACTCTCAACAAGAGTGATATGAAACAGCTTCATTATACCTACTTATGATCCCTTATATGGAGACAGCTTCCACTGTTTCACTCTACAAACCATTCCACTTCTGTAGAACTAATGTTTAAGTGTTTCCTGATATATCTGTGGCTCATATGGTGTGTAATTTTCACCTCATCTCTCTTGTTATTGTTGCTTCCCTTGTGCAGGCAATCCTTCTCTACCTATGAAGTACTTTGAATATATTGATCACATGACATTTCATCCTTCATCCTGAATCACGAAGTCATAATAGCACAACGATAACAAACCACTTATGGGTGGGGTTAAAACCCATGGCGAACGAGTCGTAAAACATCAAGTCAGTGCATAAACCACTGTACCAGCTGGCTACAATAAGATTCATCCAATAGGTATATTTATAAACACAGGGAGGTTAGCATGGGCCCCACTGTATGCCCCCCCTTCCCTTGATAATAGGCTGTTGGATATATATGGATACAGGACAAGCTAACACAGATGGAAGCAGTAATACCTATGAACCATAAGAATTAGGAAATACAAAGGTATGCAGAAATAGAATGACGTCAGTGACATAATTATTTCCACGGTAAAGTTGATATGGGCTAGCTCACATAAGAGATTCGAAAGTTAAGAGACCAGCTCTGGCACTAAAATGCAACTCTGGCAAACTCAACTAGGTAAAGTGTGGACAAACAACCACACACTCACGCATTACCCACATCCCCACAATAATCAGCACTGGGTATAAACAAAACATAAATATATTATGTTAAATACTAAATTAATCATAAAACATTACTATAAATTCCTTGTATTTAGAACTATAAATCAGAAAAACAGTATCAAATTTATTAAAAAATCAAATACTGTATGACTAAAAAAATCTACAGTCAACTATGGTTGCATCTTATGATGAATTCTTTTGTGGCATGTTAAGTGTACAGGAAAAAAATATACATTTTTACCATTATTGGCCTGTAATTTGAACTATATGCAATATTTCGTCTAACCTAAGAGACCCTTACCACATTATGAAGAGAAGATCATAACATATTTTTCCTCCAGGTAGTGATTACCAATGTCAAAACTAATCCCTTCCTTGGCTGGTAGTGGTCCCAGGGATCTGTCACCAGATAACAGACTTTTACACAATGTTTTACATCCTTAAGATAACAAGATGTTTATATATCAATGGATTTTTACTCAGCATTCAGCAAACTAAGATCTGCACACTTCAGTCCTATCAAACATACAATGCATAATAAGTAAAATAATTCTTGGAATAGGCAAAAATAAAGTACATTACTCCAATGCATGAAGGCCAAGCATCCCAAGAATTAAATTCCAGCTGTAAAAGAACTCTCAAATGTTTTGTTCAAGTGGCACAGCAGCATTGTTCACCAAGCCAAGTTCAAGAGGCATTGATAACCATTCAGATACAAGTCTTTTTGATACAATTTATCATAACCACTTCCCATCCCGTGGAAGATAATTCATATAAAACTTCCCCATATACACTATGGAAACTACATTTACAATACTATATACTTTTCATTCACATACAAGTTTAATCCTCCTTCTTCTCTTCTAAAGACTTCGGTGGGTCTAGTTTTGCTGCAGCAGCACCATTGCCCAGAGCAGCTCCTTGTTTCTTCTCTCTTGCCTCCTTCTCCATGTCCTGGGAGAACCCAAATTCATTCACTCTTGAAGGATCTACACGATAGATGTACCTCTGTAAAAAAATATATATGTATAAGGAAACAAATAAAGAATATAAATTATAAATATGCTCTTGCTAGTAGAGTACAACTTTTAGCACGTAAACACTCTGTCCTAGTTTAACATAGTTCCTTATACATTAACCCAACTTCGTTTAAATACAGTTTTTTAGCACCAAAAATTTAGACCATAGTGTGGCATACATCATCAACATGTAAAGTGAAAACAATATATCATGCACCATACATTTGCTATTAGGTATTTTTTCCAAAACAAAGAACAATACAATCACAAACATTACTACGAAACTTGCAAAACATAAAACATGAGAGCACAGTGTGAAAAATTAGAACATGCCAATTTAAAAATTTTATGCATTGTACAGCAATGTATGTAAGAACCTGTTGTAGTATACGAGACCTAGCCAATATACAGTGGACCCCCGGTTAACGAACTTTTTTCATTCCAGTAGTATGTTCAGGTGCCAGTACTGACCGAATTTTTTCCCATAAGGAATATTGTGAAGTAGATTAGTCCATTTCAGACCCCCAAACATACACGTACAAACGCACTTACATAAATACACTTACATAATTGGTCGCATTCGGAGGTGATCGTTAAGCGGGGGTCCACTGTATATATTTGTCATAATTTTTCTAATATTTATTTCAAGTCTGTAAGTATATTAATTATTATTTTTGTTTAACATACTGGCCCTCTCCCCACTGAGGTTGGGTTACCCAAAAACGAAGAAATACTTTCATCACACTCACTCCATCACTGTTCTTTCAGAGGTGTTGATAATACAGTTCAAAACTGCAAATATCCTCATCCCTCCTTCAGAGCACAGGCACTGTACTTCCCACCTCCAGGACTCACTCCTATCTACCATGCTTACACATGCTTGCTGGATATTTAAGCCCCATTACACACAAAATCCTCTTTTACCCCCTCTCCCCAACCTTTCCTAGGACGACTTCTACCCTGTCTTCCCATAGCTCAACTGCTAGCACACTCAGCTCACACAAAGATTTGGGGGCCGATCCCTGGTACGGGTGGAAACATTAGGACGTGTTTCCTTAAGGCACCTGCTGTCCATGTTCACATATCAATAAAATAGATACTTCTTTCTTTCTTTCAACACACCGGCCGTATCCCACCGAGGCGGGGTGGCCCAAAAGGAAAAACGAAAGTTTCTCCTTTTGCATTTAGTAATATATACAGGAGAAGAGGTTACTAGCCCCTTGCTCCCGGCATTTTAGTCGCCTCTTACAACACGCATGGCTTACGGAGGAAGAATTCTGTTCCACTTCCCCATGGAGGTAAGAGGAAATAAACAAGAAGAACTAGAAAGAAAATAGAAGAAAACCCAAAGGGGTGTGTATATATATGCTTGTACATGTATGTGTAGTGTGACCTAAGTGTAAGTAGAAGTAGCAAGACGTACCTGAAATCTTGCATGTGTATGAGACAGAAAAAAAAAGACACCAGCAATCCTACCATCGTGTAAAACAGTTACAGGCTTCAGTTTTACATTCACTTGGCAGGACGGTAGTACCTCCCTGGGCGGTTGCTGTCTACCAACCTACTACCTAGGTAAAATAGATACCTGGGTGTTAAAAAACTGGTTTAAGTCAAATCCTGGGGACAAAATTGACCTAATTTGCCTTAAAATGCTCTGCATTTTAAGACAAATGCTCTGCATTTTAAGGCTTTCTACACAGTAGTAAGTCATAGATGTAAGCCAGGCCTGTATACCTTGTACAAGTACTTGTAGAAATAAACATTGTTCTTTCTTTCAACACACTGGCCATATCCCCACCAAGGCAAGGTGGCCCAAAAAGAAAAACAAAAGTTTCTCTTTTTAAATTTAGTAATTTATACAGGAGAAGGGGTTACTAGCCCCTTGCTCCAGGCATATTAGTCACCTCTTATGACACGTATGACTTACAGAGGAAGAATTCTGTACCACTTCCCCATGGAGATAAGAGGAAATAAATAAGAACAAGAACTAGTAAGAAAATAGTAGAAAACCCAGAGGGGTGTGTATATATATGCTTGTGGGGGGTTGAAGAGGGTTGGAATAGTTTTAAAAATGCAGTATTAGAATGTGGGGCAGAAGTTTGTGGTTATAGGAGGGTGGGGGCAGGAGGAAAGAGGAGTGATTGGTGGAATGATGAAGTAAAGGGTGTGATAAAAGAGAAAAAGGTAGCTTACGAGAGGTTTTTACAAAGCAGAAGTGTTATAAGAAGAGCAGAGTATATGGAGAGTAAAAGAAAGGTGAAGACAGTGGTGAGAGAGTGCAAAAGGAGAGCAGATGAAAGAGTGGGAGAGGCACTGTCAAGAAATTTTAATGAAAATAAGAAAAAATTTTGGAGTGAGTTAAACAAGTTAAGAAAGCCTAGGGAAAGTATGGATTTGTCAGTTAAAAACAGAGTAGGGGAATTAGTAGATGGGGAGAGGGAGGTATTACGTAGATGGCGAGAATATTTTGAGGAACTTTTAAATGTTGTGGAAGAAAGGGAGGCGGTAATTTCATGCACTGGCCAGGGAGGTATACCATCTTTTAGGAGTGAAGAAGAGCAGAATGTAAGTGTGGTGGAGGTACGTGAGGCATTACGTAGAATGAAAGGGGGTAAAGCAGCTGGAACTGATGGGATCATGACAGAAATGTTAAAAGCAGGGGGGGATATAGTGTTGGAGTGGTTGGTACTTTTGTTTAATAAATGTATGAAAGAGGGGAAGGTACCTAGGGATTGGCGGAGAGCATGTATAGTCCCTTTATATAAAGGGAAAGGGGACAAAAGAGACTGTAAAAATTATAGAGGAATAAGTTTACCGAGTATACCAGGAAAAGTATACGGTAGGGTTATAATTGAAAGAATTAGAGGTAAGACAGAATGTAGGATTGCGGATGAGCAGGGAGGCTTCAGAGTGGGTAGGGGATGTGTAGATCAAGTGTTTACATTGAAGCATATATGTGAACAGTATTTAGATAAAAGTAGGGAAGTTTTTATTGCATTTATGGATTTAGAAAAGGCATATGATAGAGTGGATAGAGGAGCAATGTGGCAGATGTTGCAAGTATATGGAATAGGTGGTAAGTTACTAAATGCTGTAAAGAGCTTTTATGAGGAGAAGTGAGGCTCAGGTTAGGGTATGTAGAAGAGAGGGAGAATACTTCCCGGTAAAAGTAGGTCTTAGACAGGGATGTGTAATGTCACCATGGTTGTTTAATATATTTATAGATGGGGTTGTAAAAGAAGTAAATGCTAAGATGTTCGGGAGAGGGGTGGGATTAAATTATGGGGAATCAAATTCAAAATGGGAACTGACACAGTTACTTTTTGCTGATGATACTGTGCTTATGGGAGATTCTAAAGAAAAATTGCAAAGGTTAGTGGATGAGTTTGAGAATGTGTGTAAAGGTAGAAAGTTGAAAGTGAACATAGAAAAGAGTAAGGTGATGAGGGTATCAAATGATTTAGATAAAGAAAAATTGGATATCAAATTGGGGAGGAGGAGTATGGAAGAAGTGAATGTTTTCAGATACTTGGGAGTTGACGTGTCGGTGGATGGGTTTATGAAGGATGAGGTTAATCATAGAATTGATGAGGGAAAAAAGGTGAGTGGTGCGTTCAGGTATATGTGGAGTCAAAAAATGTTATCTATGGAGGCAAAGAAGGGAATGTATGAAAGTATAGTAGTACCAACACTCTTATATGGATGTGAAGCTTGGGTGGTAAATGCAGCAGCGAGGAGACGGTTGGAGGCAGTGGAGATGTCCTGTCTAAGGGCAATGTGTGGTGTAAATATTATGCAGGAAATTCGATGTGTGGAAATTAGGAGGTGTGGAGTTAATAAAAGTATTAGTCAGAGGGCAGAAGAGGGGTTGTTGAGGTGGTTTGGACATTTAGAGAATGGATCAAAGTAGAATGACATGGAAAGTATATAAATCTATAGGGGAAGGAAGGAGGGGTAGGGGTCGTCCTCGAAAGGGTTGGAAAGAGGGGGTAAAGGAGGTTTTGTGGGCAAGGGGCTTGGACTTCCAGCAAGTGTGCATGAGCGTGTTAGATAGGAGTGAATGGAGACGAATGATACTTGGGACCTGACGATCTGTTGGAGTGTGAGCAGGGTAATATTTAGTGAAGGGATTCAGGGAAACCGGTTATTTTCATATAGTCGGACTTGAGTCCTGGAAATGGGAAGTACAATGCCTGCACTTTAAAGGAGGGGTTTGGGATATTGGCAGTTTGGAGGGATATGTTGTGTATCTTTATACGTATATGCTTCTAAACTGTGTATTCTGAGCACCTCTGCAAAAGCAGTGATAATGTGTGAGTGTGGTGAAAGTGTTGAATGATGATGAAAGTATTTTCTTTTTGGAGATTTTCTTTCTTTTTTGGGTCACCCTGCCTCGGTGGGAGACGACCGACTTGTTGAAAAAAAAAAAAAAAAACATGCATGTGTAGTGTGACCTAAGTGTAAGCAGAAGTAGCAAGACATACCTGAAATCTTGCATGTTTATGAAACAGAAAAAAAGACACCAGCAATCCTATCATCGTGTAAAACTAATTACAGGCTTCTATTTTACACTCACTTGGCAGGGCAGTAGTACCTCCCTGGGTGGTTGCTGTCTACCAACCTACTACCTAGGATTATTATTCTTCTTCTTTCTTTCAACACACCGGTCGTATCCCACCGAGGCAGGGTGGCCCAAAAGGAAAAACAAAAGTTCTCCTTTCAAATCCAGCAATATATACAGGAGAAGGGGTTACTAGCCCCTTGCTCCCGGCATTTTAGTCGCCTCTTACAACACGCATGGCTTACGGAGGAAGAATTCTGTTCCACTTTCCCATGGAGATAAGATGAAATAAACAAGAACAAGAACTAGAAAGAAAATAGAAGAAAACCCAGAGGGGTGTGTATATATATGCTTGTACATGTATGTGTATATCTTTATACGTATATGCTTCTAAACTGTTGTATTCTGAGTACCTCTGCAAAAACAGTGATAATGTGTGAGTGTGGTGAAAGTGTTGAATGATGATGAAAGTATTTTCTTTTTGGGGATTTTCTTTCGTTTTTGGGTCACCCTGCCTCGGTGGGAGACGGCCGACTTGTTGAGAGAGAAAAAAAAAAAAAAAAAAAGTGTGTGTAGTGTGACCTAAGTGTAAGTAGAAGTAGCAAGACGTACCTGAAATCTTGCATGTTCATGAGACAGAAAAAAGGACACCAGCAATCCTACCATCATATAAAACAATTACAGGCTTTCGTTTTACACTCACTTGGCAGGACGGTAGTACCTCCCTGGGCGGTTGCTGTCTACCAACCTACTACCTAGGATTATTATTATTATTATTATTATTATTAAGTCACTATTTTGTTCCATCCTCTCTAAATATCCAAACCACCTCAACAACCCCTCTTCAGCCCTCTGGAAAATAATTTTAGAAATCTTGCACCTTCTAATTTCCAAGCTACAAATTCTCTGCATAGTATTCACAACGCACAGTGCCCACAGACATGACATTTCCACTTCCTCCAGCCTCCCCCTCGTCCTCCTCCTCCAAAGTGCAACATTTAAAACACTGTCATACCTGGTACAAGAAGATGAAGAAGATAACATCATCTCTTAAGCAGCCTAACCTATACATTGTTGGCATCTTGATAACAAAAGCAAATATATCATCAATGAATGTGTTGAGTGCTTTGTAGGTGAGCATCCGCCATGGAAGGTGAGCCACAGACTTGAGCTTGTAGTTGATGAACAACTGTGGCGTCATCATGATGAACCCTAGGAGGAATCACTAATAAGTTTTCAATTGAAATATTAACACAATTAGCTTTACATTTTGTGTTTATCATACACTAAGCAATGAAGTGAAATCAGCAGGCTGTATGGTGCATGCAGCAAAGTGCTACCAATTATCTATGACAAAATATTTCAAACAATTAAAAGGTAAATATTACAAAATTATATATTCAGGAATTTAACACAATTTGCATATGAGTAATTATGTACCAAAGGTAAGGAGGAAGCCATATAGCATGGAGAGTACAAATGAGTACCACCCCTTGTGCTCATGGTAGACAAGGGAGTATATGCAGTAGCCTCCCAGCAGGGGAAACAGTGCAATGGATAAATATCGGAAGGCTAGTTCATCATATTGCCTTGTGTTTGACTTGATGTATGTCCCTTTGTCCGTAAATTTGAGGGTAGGGATACCCATGATCCTCTTATCCCGGTTAAGAGAAACATCAGTGACCTGTTGATTAAAAAAATATTCATTAAATACTAATTCAAATATTTATGTTATACTGATATAAGAGAAAAGGGGACAAAATAATTAAGAGAGAATGATCAGTGTGGTAAAAAATATATAAAAAAGTTTGCTGAGTATATCAGCTAAAGGTACTGTATATATTAAATTACAATAGAACCCCGTATCCGTAGATTCTGTTTCCACAGTTTCAGTTATCCATAGTTTACCATGGCCCAAAAATAGCCCTTAATTTTGCTTAATAATGGCCCCAAAGTGCACAAGTAGTGATGGTGGCAGTTGTTCAAAGCCTAAGAGAAGCTGTGAAGTGCTTCTCATCATTGAAACACTGCTAATTTTTTACTTATTGTGCATAATTTATCAATTAAACCTTATTATAGGTATGTATGTAAATGAAAAACGACTTATATATAGGGTTCACTACTATCCACGGTTTCATGTACCCACGGTAGGTCTTGGAATGTATCCCCCACGGATACAAGGGTCCTACTGTATTCCTGAAAATTTTAGGGATAAGGCAGAAAACACGGATGAAAAAGAGTAAGGAACATTTAACAATGGTATGGAATGGGTAGCCCAAGTAAGTCAGCTCAAATAAAAACCAAAATAAAGTAAATCTGAGATTACTTACCTTAGTAATCTTCCAGAGCTCAATACCAAGACCAATAAAGCAGGACACCTTGATGACAAAATTGGTCTCATTGTCCAGCACATAGAGAAGCACTATCACTGATTGAAATACATTGAAGAAGACTGATCGCACTGACAGACCCTCAAGACTTTCACGGTTGTTCCAAAACTGAATATCTGGAATAAAAAATTAACTGAAACATGACAAGCCATGTGCTATACTATTTATTGCTTACCATAGTAAGAGTTGCAGCTTTATTATTATTTATTTACTATGACAGTAGTAAGGTAGTGTAGTGTGAGAGAAGACAATAAAGCAGATAAGTAGTTGTAATTGGGGAAGACAGATCATAATATTAATGTATTCATCTACTGCTCACAGGAATCATGCTCCAACTCCTGGGTCCTATCTTCTAACCCCTTAATTGACTAATAGGTCTCAACTTTGTCATATTTATTTGTACTTGTCTCACTATATGTCAAGCTCTAGATCCTGGGTCCCATCTCTCATTCAATAACTGGTATGATACATTCCCAACATTGTGGATTTTGTCATAGAGAATTTATATGTAAATTCACATAAGGAGTTGGCCTCTACTTCCTGCACCACGAGTGCACTCCACTCATTTTCCCTACACTAATTTTCACAACAAAAATGTAAATACAATGGTACCCCGAGTTTCGGCCATAATTCGTTCCAGAAGGCTGTTCGAGTGTCGTTACCAAACGAATCTGTTCCCATAAGGAATAATGTAAATTAGATTACTCCGTTTCAGACCCCCAAAAATACAGTTACAAAAGCACTTACATAACTGTTCAAGTTGGGAGCTGTACGAAACTCGGGGAACCATTGTACTGTAGTAAATAGACTGTCTTGGGAAACTCCAGACAGCACTGCACCCTATTTGCAAGGTGTCTGCGAGATTTCCACAAACGGGCAAGGTGCGACATTATTATACTTTTCTGAGTGTAATCCAAAAACCAAGGTGCACCAGTAGTTAAAACTTTTCCCTTAAAAATTTGCAAATTACGCTAAGCTTGGACATAATGAAGATGAACCTCGCTGCATCCAGTCTACCACCAAGCAGTATACAATTTTGAAATTCCTTACCATTCTTAAATGCAAGGAACTCAAAGACTGAATGGAGGAGAGAGATGATGATGGTGAGAGCGAGCAAATAGGGAGAGGTCTCAAGGAAAGCTTCTTTGATGGTGTCTTGATCCTCCTCGTCCTCCTCCCCACCCAGACCCTCCAACATTGCAGTCCCAGGCCATCTGCAACAATATGATTAGAGAGGAAATAAAATACCTGAAAACTTCTTTAGTAATTGAATTGAGGGAAGTAGGAGACCCCACATAAAAAATTAAATGCTAAATACTTTTTGGTACAAATTTTGCATGGGATGACCTAGGCATCCTAAAAATGTAATTCTGGCAAAAACCCAGAAAAATTACATCCTGCATCTGGCTGCAATTTAAATTTTACATTCATAGTAGAAATAACCTTTTAAGCCAATCCAGAGGCTGTATTAAAATATATATTACGCTCTGAAAAGTCATTCAAGTGATTTTATCTACACAGACTAATACAGTGGTACCCAGAGTTTCGTACAGCTCCCAACTTGAACAATTATGTAAGTGTATCATTGTAGTAATTGATTTTGTAAGTGTATTTTTGGGGGCCTGAAATGAACTAATCTAATTCACATTATTCCTTATGGGAACAAATTCATTCGATAACGGCACTCAAACAGCCTTCTGGAACAAATTGTGGCCGAAACTCGGGTACCACTGCATAAGTAAAGCACAATCAAGCATTGATTGAGGAAACAGTGATTTTTGAACCAGTGATTTGAATGAAAAATAAAACAAAATACAGTACACAACTTTGCTATGGAATTTTTATTATTACTATTACATTCATGAGAAAGCACTAAACCTGTAGGAGTCATACAGCGCCTGAGAGAAAGGAAGGTATTCAGGTTCGATCCAAAGAAGGGGAGTACAGGTCCAATTCCTCAGATCAAGGCCTCTCAATGGATCAAGGAACTTCCCCCGTGGGGTTGCTATGGCATAAAATAATTTGAACAAAATAATGAATAGCTTAATTTTAGTATTTATGTGTTGTTGCATGACAGTGTGTGAGAAGCAGCTGCAAGTGAAGTGTTGAGGTGCGTTGCACGGGAAGGTCTGGCTGCCAACACACACTAACAACAACATTATTATTACATTCATGGGGGAAGCACTAAAATGCAAATATCATGATACTGCTTTTGAATAGAAAGTAATCAGGTTTGATCTGAGGAACAGGAGGGTAGCTAAAATTCTTTGAATTAATAGTTCATCACCAGCACCATGGCCTGCAAATATGAACCAGGGAAATAATGATAAAGAGAAACATATGACCTTGCAATAAAAAGAAAGAATTCCTAAAATAAAAGAGAGTTAATCAGAATTAAGGTATTACTCTATATTCTCCCCAGTAAATATATTAGAAGAAATGACTCACAAATTAGAACAATACGTACAAAGATTATAACGATGATTAACAAAAGTACACTAACTCTTAAATATAAGAAAAATTCAAAATTTAAAAAAAATGAAAACATATTTGGTTATTTTAGAAATACGTATTTCCAGATCATAAATTTTAGTCAAAAACTGGTAAGTCTGAGGAGCGAAGATGTATAAAAAATTTATAAATGCTCAGTGTACTAACACCATGAGAATGCAGG
Organism: Cherax quadricarinatus; assembly: GCF_038502225.1. NCBI lineage: Eukaryota > Metazoa > Arthropoda > Malacostraca > Decapoda > Parastacidae > Cherax > Cherax quadricarinatus. The sequence continues at coordinate 1,497,269 of NC_091363.1, forward strand.
TCATTAGAACAAGAGTTCTAGCATAATGGTACCGAGTCATGGCTACCATTTTTTCCACAGCAGCCATCTCATCTAAGCAGAGCTATTTAAACACTCTCACCACACTGTTTGCAGCATAATTTGTTGTTTGCCTTGCTATATTTTTGCCAGTCTATTTTCTTTGTTATAACTCAGTGTTATGCGAGACACGTACCTAACTGTCCCTGGCAGCTGCCTATGTGGGTCAGTCTGTAGCTTCATTACCAGTCATATTGTATGCACTATGACTGGTAATGGTTCAACATACCTTTGATTTTCAAGATTAGCAAAACTGTAGTGTTTTCTTGAGCAGTGTAAACCATGGTATACTTATAAAAGACTGTAAGTGCAGGGCAAAACTACATTCGATTCCACTAACAATGCCACTGAAGGGCATCCCACTTGTAGACAGGAAAGTAGCAATGGAAATTACACTGCTGATGAGGACTCTATTGGGAATAAAAATAGTGTCACTTCCACTGCTGTTTTCATGTCTAAATATGGGATACCCTTCTACACATACATTAAAGCCCAATCCCATTCTTTCTACGTGACAAGAGGAACCTTATCAAGAGGAGTATGAGCAGCCAAGGAAAATAAGCAACAGAAGAGTAAAGAGAGAAAAACTTTATTGCCAAGAAATGAACAATCCTGATAGCCATGCAAGTGTCCAATATTGCTGGATTCATAAACACAAAAATTAAGAATACTTGCCCCAGTTAATCAGCCAGTTCAGTCAATGTAACTGTAATGACAACAGCACAAGCAAAAGCTGCTTAATAATGGGGATACTACATACTTGCAATGGGATCCATGTTGCATCCATACAACAAAACTACATTAATATAGTAATGGTTTAACAAAAACAAGTTCACATGACTGAAAACTGCTGATCATACTTTACATAAAAAAGCTCAAGCTAAAATATATCTACCCAGAAAAATATGAAGCAAAGATCGTGAGAAAAAAGATTCATGATTAAGGACAAATTAAGATAGTGACATTTAAGATAGCAGACAAGTGCAGATACTGTAACATTTAAAATCATATCAATGAGAAATGAGTTATCTAAAGTTCAGATCTATCCAAATAAAGAACAAAAATGCACAATACCATGACCGGAACAATACACAAATAACCCGCACATAGGAGAAAGAAGCTGCATGACCCTTGTCGGTTTAGCGCTTTATTATTTGATTATAATAATAATAGTAGAAAGAAGATTGTGACAAGTTGGACTGAAACAGTCACACTAACACACGAAGGTGAAGGAGCCAGTATACTGGATTCCTCACCTTTATGTGTTACTGTGACTTGTCGGTGATCCAAGTCAGACCGAAATATCGTCATAAGCTTCTTTCTCCTATGTGCGGGTTATTTGTGTATCTATCCAAATAATTTTAAAGAATTAATGATATTCTGTATTTAACCCTTAAATGGTCCAAACGTATATATACGTTTTTTCAACATTTGAAAGCATGTAAAAAAATATAGATCTTCTTTCTTGTTTTACATTTAAAAATGTGTAAAAAAAACTTTTATCTACATTTTTTTTTGTGTTATATTTGAAAATATGTAAAAAAAACGTAGATCTACTTTTGGAGCACTACGGATTTGAATGTCGATCTGTTTGGACCGTTTAAGAGTTAATCATTCTATATGCTAAGTCAAAAGTAATCATAGGTAGCCAACATGCAAAATTCTTTCATTACCTGTTCCTGACACTCTTTGAAACACTATACAAAAGTCTACATCTTACAGAATTAAAGAATTTGGAGAATGAAAGTCTCAAACAGTTGATCACAGGAAGCCCAGAAATGGAGATTGCTTGCTTAGGAGACATTGTTACATATGGAGTGAAACTTTTAACTCTTCCAGCTCAGGTGTAAACCTTGAAGAATAAATGTCTCAGTACTATAGCTGGAACAATTCACAACTAACTAACATACTGAAAATGAAATTAGATGAACCAGTCTGTTCTGGGCTTGATAATGCTCTATGACAGACCTAAATGTAATATCGTTTCATCTCTAAATTATGGGCTAGTTGTGAACTGGGAGATGTAACTCGAGCATTTCTATGCAATTTCAAGCCAGAATCTCCTATTTTATAAAACCAACATCATTTAAATTATGATTGTGACAAACTATGTATATCCTGATCAAATGACGTCTCAAAAATAATTGCCTTTTTCTTTTTAACTCAATCTTACGATTATTGCCCTGAGTCCTAGACATATAAGCACCTAAGACAAATTCATTCTGACACAAAACCCTTAATAAGATGCAAACATACACTTCCATAAAGAGGAAAAGCAGGTCACCTTTTATTAAGAAAAAATCAGAGTCAAATATTTTGCTTTTGTGAGGTTATAATTAACATTAATTAGCTAGAACAGAAAAAACAATGTATAATAGCAAACTGAATTAAAAATTCAATCCTCTTTGAACAATTTGAAAACAATCTCCTCTACCTTTCATGAAAACTTCCATATTAAAAGTCAAGCGGTATACCACTACTCCAAAGATTCTCCTAAAAATTCAGTGTTTAAACCCACTTCTATCTACACTTTTTCGTAATGGCATGATAAATAAATAAAAAGTTTTACAAAAGCAACTAAAAGTAGAGAGTATTATACAAGGTAAGTCACATTTGCAGCTGATAACCTGGTTTGATAATGCCGCTCACTGAGCAACATTATCTAATGCTGCACAACAAACACAAGATTTATATATGGGTAAAGCATTACATTTCCATAGGTTACAGAATACTATACAAGAATACCTCAGTTGAACTTCTGTTCACTGAATCACCAGATACACTTATATAGAGAAATTTAGAGTTCATTTGAGGGCATTTTGTTTGATCACAACTTTTATGATCTTAAAAGATTATCTCAGTGGTGAAGGCTAGTTACTTGTTACCATGCACTGATGCATAATTCATTCCAACCCAACTCAAAATTATTATACTACTATGTACTTAAAAATTAAATCTTTTATACCATACCTCCTAAAGAAAAATGAATTATAACAAGAGAGAAAATTCTTTTCTATTTCACCTAAAGCTCCAACAAGCCAAGCTTTATCAAAGTCAAGGTGTACAATATAATAGAGCTCTTGTTTTATAATGTGTTGGAAAATGCATCTTAGCTCAAAAGGTCAATTTTATATGAGAGAATACAGTCAAGTAGTACTGAACAAATCTTCCTTCTCAGCTAAAGAGAAAATAATTTCAATCAGAAACACTTGTCATGTCGTTATTAACCTTCAATGGAGCATCAATGTATATATGGTACAGTATAACAAAGTTAATCCAGTCGCCCATTATTAATTTTTTTTTTCAACATACCAGTCATCTCTCACCGAGGCAGGCGACTCGAAAAAGAAAAACCTTCTAAAGTTTTTCTTCTTTTTACATTTAATAATTTATACAGGAGGGGTTACTAGCCCCTTCCTCCCGATATTTTAGTTGCCTCTTACGACACACATGGCTCATGGAAGAAGGATTTCATCACTAAATACATAATGAAAACAATAACAAGACCATCATCCAACGTTCATTGATTTTTTTTTTTTTAATTTTAAAATAGCAAGTCTAATAAAAATTCACCATTTTGAACATTCATGCAATTGCAAATAACACGGACAATTCAAATCCTCTTAATTTAAGCTTTCAAAATTCCCATAAGAGCTCAAATGCAGGGCATTCATTTTCAGGTAAATGAATAATCTGGCTGATGACATGATCGTTACCTCCCCAGTCCTGCCGGCCCTGCTGGCCCTGCTGGCCCTCACACTCATTCAACAAAGACTGGCATTCGTACCTGCTCTTCATAGCTTGAGCTGCATACAACTGCCACTTAAAAAGTGACAGAGGCTGGAAGGTGAGGCTCAACTCCAGGTTCTCAGAGGTGCTATTGATGGCCTGGTAATCCTTCACCAAGTTCCAGTAAGTGTTCAGGAATGTGATGGGTTTATATCTAAAAGAAAAAAAAAAAAAGTGATGACAAGAAAACCAAAATTAGCAATGGGGTATCTTTAGTGGAAAATGATAGAGCACATTCATAAGAGGAGGAAGGAAAGTGTTTAAGATGTACAGAGCTTAGACTTGTAAAATTATTCAGCATTCACTGACAGACAGACAGGTAGACAAGCATGCACAAACAAAAAAATTAAAACTTTAAATAAAGCTTTTGGTCACCTGACTGCTGGCTTACTGGTCCACCCCTTTAAAAATTATGGTTATTATTATAACCATTTCTTTCATGCTGCTATAACAATCTATATGGGTAATACAGATTATTATAAGAAAATATTACAATCTAGCACTCTTTGTAGTTTCCATGCAGCCACTAATCAATGATATCTCTTAACCCTATCTCAGGGGCACACAGACTATTATAAAATGCAATATTTTTTCTCTTAGAGATCCAACTTGAAATCATGTAATAAAATTTTCTCAACTCAATTTTCATACTTAGGATGGATTAAAATCTATATGAGATATGGTAAAAAAATTATGGCAGTCATATAAGCACATATTTCCAATTAGAAACTTGGGTGTCAATAAATGGTTAAGAAAAATAATTAGTTGATAACCGAAGCACTTGTGCAACATTCGGGTGTTTTTAATTCGGGAAACATTTTGCCAGCCAGTGGCTTCTTCAGTCAAATGCAGAGAAAGGTAGAAGATAAGGAGGACTGTGTTCAGTCAATCAAGTCTGAGATAATCAGTCCCTCCAGGCTGAGGGACTAATTACCTCAAACTACTCCTCATCTTCCACCTTTCTCTGCATTGGACTAAAAAAGCTACTGGATGGTGAAACATTTCCAGAAATAAAGATACCCAAATGCTGCATAAGTGTCTCATTTAGAAACTTAGCTACTATTTCAGAGTGAACTTTCTGAATACTGTAATGCTGCCACTGACAAACAACTCTCAAACCCTTCACACCAACACAGCCAACCTTCAGCAGTACGTACCTGTCTCCTGCTGCAGTAAACTCCACATATTCATCCAGTGGTGGAGGCACTGCACCACGTGTCCACTGGGTAAAGTCGTGCACAATATTGATGGTCAGGTTGGGGTGCCAATGTGATACAATTTCCTCCTTCAGAGTTTCAGCTTTCTATATAAAATAACAAGAAACAAAAGAAATTAATATTGTAGAGGTGAATACAAAACGCTACAACCATTTTCTATTGATACTGGCAAGACAGTGATGGAGTGAATGATGGTGAAAGTTTTTCTTTTTCGGGCCACCCTGCCTTGGTGGGAATCGGCCGGTGTGATAATAAAAATAATAAATAAAATAACTATTTAAGGATGTGCCTAAGTATCGGTATTGGGTGGTATCAGTTAACTTTGATGGTATCGGTCTACAACTGATTATCGGTATCGGTGAGTATCGGTTGATATTTATTACAGCCTCTCCTCACTTAACGACAGAGTTCCGTTCCTGAGACCACGTCGGTAAACGAATTCGTTGATAAGTGAGGAGCATACTATAATGGTAGTGGGTTTGTGTCAACCATCTCTGATACTGTTTTAATGTCACCTTTGCACCATTTATAACATTTCTGGTATATTTTTTTAAAAACATGTATTTATACATGTATTTTTATTTTTATATAGCCGGACTTGAGTCCTAGAAATGGGAAGTACGTACAATGCCTGCACTCTAAAGGAGGGGTTAGGGATATTAGCAGTTTGGAGGGATATGTTTGTGTATTTTTATAGGTATATGCTTCTAAGCTGTTGTGTTCTGAGCACCTCTGCAAAAACAGTGATTATGTGTGAGTGTGGTGAAAGTGTTGAATGATGATGAAATTATTTTCTTTTTGGGGATTTTCTTTCTTTTTTGGGTTATCCTGCCTCGGTGGGAGACGGCCGACTTGTTTAAAAAAAAAAAAATTTATGCAGTTGTGCACTGTATATTGTAATAAACAGAATGGAGAAAATCAGCTCTAATATACATTATTTAGGTATGCATACTGGTCAGAGAGCCCATCATAAGTCAGAGTTGTCGGTAAACAAGTACGTCGCTAAGGGAGGAGAGGCTGTATATCAGTATCGGTGGGTATTAGCTATTCTTGATGGTATCAGCCTTAATATTGAGCACTGGGATATGTATCAGCAAAAATTATTTTATATTATAATCCCATAACTAGTATTATCTATCTTATTCTATTGGTCTTTCAGAGATAGTATAAAATTATTATGTATACCGTAGTCCTTGTACATGTATTGTATACACTACCAACAAGATGACGAATGAGATACTTGTGCAACATCTGGGTATTTTCACTGTAGTAGAAGTTTTGCCATCCAATGGCTTTATCAATACAAATTTAAGAACAGTAGAACTATATACAAAAGATGAGGTAATCAGTCCCTCAGCCTTGGAGTTGGAATTTGAAAAAACTTCCTAAACATTGTATAAATTTGAAAAGCTTCCTCAACATTGTGTTACGTTATTTCCTCCAAATGCTAAACTTCAGCCTAACTATAATATACCAGACTATAATTTAAATACTTTACCAAGACCTCCTCATCAGACAGCTTGGTTTCTCCAGTGATTAAATTACTGGTCTTCTTGTAGCGACGTCGTTTGTACTTGTTGAGTCGCTGTGTGGTGTACAGGGTGTACTTTTTGCTGTAAAGTTCACTGCTAGGATCAGGGGAGAACCCACTTTTCACAAAGTACACGTGGACATACAACGAGCCATTGTTCCGTAACCGCTGCAACACAGTAATGAATATACACTATATTTATAGAAATTCTATATATTCAGTGTTTTTATTTAAAAAATAGTGTTGTTTATTCATAATAAGAAACCTTGACTTACAGTGTCATAATATAGTACAATACCTCAGATGCTGGGAAAACAATAGTGTGTGTGTGTGTTCCATCTCCATTGGGTCCACCAATCCAGTCACCATAAACAATGTCCTCTTTAAACCACACTAAAGCCTTTGGATCACTGAACTGATTAAAATGGTCAAACTCAGCCTTGTAAACATAAAGATCCATATTTGTCCCATCCTCAAAAAGGTTTATGGCAGGGATACGTCCAGTGGGATCCACCTGTCCTTCTGCTCCTCCTTGAGGCCCAGTTGGTTGTGCAGGACGTCTACAAGTATAAAGGAAAAAGGAGTTAAGAAAGACATACCACATTCTCTTTAACATTTGCACTGATCATTTATAATGCAGAATTCATTTAAGCATATCCAAACGGGTGCTCCTCAATTTATGATGGTTCGAGTTACGATATTTCGACTTTACGATGTTGCATAAGCAGTTACTTTGGAGATGAAACTTAAGATAATTACTCAGTATGTACAGAAAACACTTGATTTAATGAATAAGTAAGGAAGCAGATGGCCAGTAATGGCAACTGTGGTGGACGTCGAGATTATTTTACTTAAATCATAACAACAGCGGACAATTCTGCAATTAATGAACTTTCTCCATTAGTTTCCCAAACTGACCTCAGCAGATTTTGTCCCTCATTTCCAAAGTCCATTAAATTGAATTATACCAGTGTTCTTTCAGACTCTGGAAATATTTTAGTATGAGGAGCAACAGTATATGACAAGAGACTCCTGGTGGTGATGGTTTGCTATGCTGGTGTCAAGCATACAAGCAGGTGTGAAGGCATGATCGAGGGCGATGGTAATTATATCTTGTTCATTCCCTATAATAAATCTCACTCTAATTAGACATTAAATTTTAACTGAAGGTAATTAAGCTTTAGTTTTGCTCTTAATATTGTAGTACAGAATTAACACTAACTACAACTACACTGTACAGTGGACCCCCGGTTAACGATATTTTTTCACTCCATAAGTATGTTCAGGTGCCAGTACTGACCGAATTTATTCCCATAAGGAATATTGTGAAGTAGATTAGTCCATTTCAGACCCCCAAACATACACGTACAAATGCACTTACATAAATACACTTACATAATTGGTCGCATTCGGAGGTAATTGTTATGCGGGGGTCCACTGTATTTAGTTTTGCTCTTAATATTGTAGTACAGAATTAACACTAACTACAACTACACTGTATTTTTGACAACTCTATTATTAATTATTATTATTTTTTTTATTATTATTATAATCAAATCTAAGTGCTAAACCCACATAGCTGCCAACTGTATCCTTGTGTATTTATTAACATCATTATTATTATTATTAACTCTTAAGTATTCATTTTACACTCTAACACAGCCATAGTTCTTTAACAATCACTGAGAACATTATTTTAAAAATCAGGCTTTATGGTAATTTTTCACAACCATTCCGTCCATCTCTTCCATTTACTGGAAAAACTTTTATATGTAGAGTATTTCATCTAGACCAGTGGCTGACCCACATTTCAACATCTGCACCGATGATCATGGCTCTACTACTCAACTTTACTAAATTACCTTCTGTCTTTTTCTGCTTCATGTCAGAAATTTATTGATTATATTCCTGTTAAAATTACCTTCCCAAATTCCAAATTCCAAAATACATAACCAGTACTCCCATACCTTATCTTTTCGTTACCATACAAATTTCATATTGTATAACCTATGAAGGCGTCCACGTCTAGTGCAAATTGTGGGGATCCAATGTCTCAGACAAGTAGATAAAAAGGCTATGAAGAGAAATAGTATTTGGATTTCTCCCTGAAGCCATTTAAATATTCAACTTCCCCTACCACCCTGTCTCTTATATTTTCACAAATATAAACTGCAACATTAACACCCCTCCTTCAGAGTGCAGGCACTGTACTTCCCATCTCCAGGACTCAAGTCCGGCCTGCCGGTTTCCCTGAATCCCTTCATAAATGTTACTTTGCTCACACTCCAACAGCACGTCAAGTATTAAAAACCATTTGTCTCCATTCACTCCTATCAAACACGCTCACGCATGCCTGCTGGAAGTCCAAGCCCCTCGCACACAAAACCTCCTTTACCCCCTCCCTCCAACCCTTCCTAGGCCGACCCCTACCCCGCCTTCCTTCCACTACAGACTGATACACTCTTGAAGTCATTCTGTTTCGCTCCATTCTCTCTACATGTCCGAACCACCTCAACAACCCTTCCTCAGCCCTCTGGACAACAGTTTTGGTAATCCCGCACCTCCTCCTAACTTCCAAACTACGAATTCTCTGCATTATATTCACACCACACATTGCCCTCAGACATGACATCTCCACTGCCTCCAGCCTTCTCCTCGCTGCAACATTCATCACCCACGCTTCACACCCATATAAGAGCGTTGGTAAAACTATACTCTCATACATTCCCCTCTTTGCCTCCAAGGACAAAGTTCTTTGTCTCCACAGACTCCTAAGTGCACCACTCACTCTTTTTCCCTCATCAATTCTATGATTCACCTCATCTTTCATAGACCCATCCGCTGACACGTCCACTCCCAAATATCTGAATACGTTCACCTCCTCCATACTCTCTCCCTCCAATCTGATATTCAATCTTTCATCACCTAATCTTTTTGTTATCCTCATAACCTTACTCTTTCCTGTATTCACCTTTAATTTTCTTCTTTTGCACACCCTACCAAATTCATCCACCAATCTCTGCAACTTCTCTTCAGAATCTCCCAAGAGCACAGTGTCATCAGCAAAGAGCAGCTGTGACAACTCCCACTTTGTGTGTGATTCTTTATCTTTTAACTCCACGCCTCTTGCCAAGACCCTCGCATTTACTTCTCTTACAACCCCATCTATAAATATATTAAACAACCACGGTGACATCACACATCCTTGTCTAAGGCCTACTTTTACTGGGAAAAAATTTCCTTCTTTCCTACATACTCTAACTTGAGCCTCACTATCCTCGTAAAAACTCTTCACTGCTTTCAGTAACCTACCTCCTACACCATACACTTGCAACATCTGCCACATTGCCCCCCTATCCACCCTGTCATACGCCTTTTCCAAATCCATAAATGCCACAAAGACCTCTTTAGCCTTATCTAAATACTGTTCACTTATATGTTTCACTGTAAACACCTGGTCCACACACCCCCTACCTTTCCTAAAGCCTCCTTGTTCATCTGCTATCCTATTCTCCGTCTTACTCTTAATTCTTTCAATTATAACTCTACCATACACTTTACCAGGTACACTCAACAGACTTATCCCCCTATAATTTTTGCACTCTCTTTTATCCCCTTTGCCTTTATACAAAGGAACTATGCATGCTCTCTGCCAATCCCTAGGTACCTTACCCTCTTCCATACATTTATTAAATAATTGCACCAACCACTCCAAAACTATATCCCCACCTGCTTTTAACATTTCTATCTTTATCCCATCAATCCCGGCTGCCTTACCCCCTTTCATTTTACCTACTGCCTCACGAACTTCCCCCACACTCACAACTGGCTCTTCCTCACTCCTACAAGATGCTATTCCTCCTTGCCCTATACACGAAATCACAGCTTCCCTATCTTCATCAACATTTAACAATTCCTCAAAATATTCCTTCCATCTTCCCAATACCTCTAACTCTCCATTTAATAACTCTCCTCTCCTATTTTTAACTGACAAATCCATTTGTTCTCTAGGCTTTCTTAACTTGTTAATCTCACTCCAAAACTTTTTCTTATTTTCAACAAAATTTGTTGATAACATCTCACCCACTCTCTCATTTGCTCTCTTTTTACATTGCTTCACCACTCTCTTAACTTCTCTCTTTTTCTCCATATACTCTTCCCTCCTTGCATCACTTCTACTTTGTAAAAACTTCTCATATGCTAACTTTTTCTCCCTTACTACTCTCTTTACATCATCATTCCACCAATCGCTCCTCTTCCCTCCTGCACCCACTTTCCTGTAACCACAAACTTCTGCTGAACACTCTAACACTACATTTTTAAACCTACCCCATACCTCTTCGACCCCATTGCCTATGCTCTCATTAGCCCATCTATCCTCCAATAGCTGTTTATATCTTACCCTAACTGCCTCCTCTTTTAGTTTATAAACCTTCACCTCTCTCTTCCCTGATGCTTCTATTCTCCTTGTATCCCATCTACCTTTTACTCTCAGTGTAGCTACAACTAGAAAGTGATCTGATATATCTGTGGCCCCTCTATAAACATGTACATCCTGAAGTCTACTCAACAGTCTTTTATCTACCAATACATAATCCAACAAACTACTGTCATTTCGCCCTACATCATATCGTGTATACTTATTTATCCTCTTTTTCTTAAAATATGTATTACCTATAACTAAACCCCTTTCTATACAAAGTTCAATCAAAGGGCTCCCATTATCATTTACACCTGGCACCCCAAACTTACCTACCACACCCTCTCTAAAAGTTTCTCCTACTTTAGCATTCAAGTCCCCTACCACAATTACTCTCTCACTTGGTTCAAAGGCTCCTATACATTCACTTAACATCTCCCAAAATCTCTCTCTCTCCTCTGCATTCCTCTCTTCTCCAGGTGCATACACGCTTATTATGACCCACTTCTCGCATCCAACCTTTACTTTAATCCACATAATTCTTGAATTTACACATTCATATTCTCTTTTCTCCTTCCATAACTGATCATTTAACATTACTGCTACCCCTTCCTTTGCTCTAACTCTCTCAGATACTCCAGATTTAATCCCATTTATTTCCCCCCACTGAAACTCTCCTACCCCCTTCAGCTTTGTTTCGCTTAGGGCCAGGACATCCAAATTCTTTTCATTCATAACATCAGCAATCATCTGTTTCTTGTCATCCGCACTACATCCACGCACATTTAAGCAACCCAGTTTTATAAAGTTTTTCTTCTTCTCTTTTTTAGTAATTGTATACAGGAGAAGGGGTTACTAGCCCATTGCTCCCGGCATTTTAGTCGCCTCATACGACACGCATGGCTTACGGAGGAAAGATTCTTTTCCACTTCCCCATGGACAATAGAAGAAATAAAAAAGAACAAGAGCTATTTAGAAAAAGGAGAAAAACCTAGATGTATGTATATATATATATGCATGTGCGTGTCTGTGAAGTGTGACCAAAGTGTAAGTAGGAGTAGCAAGATATCCCTGTTATCTTAGCGTGTTTATGAGACAGAAAAAGAAACCAGCAATCCTACCATCATGCAAAACAGTTACAGGTTTTTGTTTCACAGTCATCTGGCAGGACGGTAGTACTTCCCTGGGTGGTTGCTGTCTACCAACCTACTACCTACATTTTTTCACAAATAGGTATACAATATTTTATGGCAAACAAGATGCTCCCCCAATTCTGACTGGCTAAATTTTGGAAAAAAAGAAAAAGATAAACAATAATTTGGCTTCCAAGATGCTGGGTAAATTTACGAGACTTATTCTGGGAAAAAACTTGTGTCTTCGACGCCATTACAGTATTTAATGTGCATTATAAGACCAGCATAGTATTATTACCAAAAAGACTTGCCAACATCATGTCTTACCTGAAAAATGATGTGATAAAGTAGATTATGATTGCTCTGATTATAAGTGACTTAGTAATGGCCATGAAAGACTCTCCTGCAGTAGGTTGACGTGCCTGCTGGCCTTCTTGAGCAGGAGCAGGAGTGGCAGCAGTGGCAGCAGCAGTGTCTGCCATGGCCACTATTTGCCCTCCTTCACCTCCCTCGCCCATCGGTGCTGCTTCTCCCTGCAGAAGGCATCAAATTGAAAAAAATCTTAATTCTAATAAAATTTTAACTTCATATATAACCTATAGGTGGAGTAAACCATCTACATCACTCTGGCTAACAACCAGTGATGTTTCAAGAGTTTCCTGCAGCCTACCTGGAGTTTACCTGGAGAGAGTCCCGAGGGTCAACGCCCCCGCAGCGTTGACCTCCCTCATAACTATGCAGGTAGCTACTTCATTGCTACTTACAGGTTCAGTCATCACAGCCTGGCTGCTCAGGCACCTATACTAAGAATGTCTATTTTTCTCCTCAGTTCCTCAGTTACAGTAGATTTAGATTTTGCCACCGAAGTGGCTAGTTTATTGTGCACCCCATATCCATCCTGTGGACGGTAGCTCAAGAGCATATGGATACACAAAAGGCCCAGGAACTAGGCCCCAAAGGGCTAACATGAATACATATGGATTTATATCTACATATCTATAGTTCACTTACCTGTAACAAGCAAATTTAGGAAATTTGCTTAGTATATCTGGTATCTTATTTTCATTAATAAGATATCTTGACATGTCACATAGGTTATTATACTGTCTATCTCTGTATTCCTCAATAAGTGGACAATTAAGCACATAGTGTTCAAGACAGTGACCATATGCCTGATCACATAATTTACATTTAGTTTGATCATCATCTGTGTGTCTCCCAAACTGCCAGAAGCACTTGTAACCAAGCCTAAGCCTGGCCACTACAACATCAGTCAGTACTGTACTTGTAACCTTATCTACGTTCATGTTATCATAGTGGGTTATAGATCTACTCAGGCTTCTAATTGCAGTTACAGTACAGCAGCTATAGTTCAACCTCTGTATGTTGATAGAAACCACACCTAAGTCAATGGCTGGCTTCCCCTCAGATTACATATTTAGGTGAAGAATTTAACACATGAGTTGCTCGGCACAAGCACTTGCGAGACTTTTTTCCCCACCAACGCTTCCCTCAGTCGTAAAAAAAAAACTGCCATGTGGAAAGCAGCAGCTGGTATGATGTAGACAAGCTTCCCATGAATCAAATACAGAGAACATGCCACTGATGCTACAGGCAGCCTGACACATCCACACATGACAAAGCCAGTGTAAAAACTGCAACATTAATTTAAATAGATCAATTTTCAATATAATCTGTGGCTGGGATTTGTATCATATCATCTTAACAAAGTTTCATTGACTTGTAAGACAATATAGATAAATGGTTCAGTGAACTGACAAGTTGATAAATTAGACACATATGCAACACTTGGGTGTCTGTATTGTGGAGACATTTTGCCACACACTGGCTTCATCAGTCTTATATAGAGAAGAATATTGAAGATCAGAAGGAAATTGAGGTAATCATATTCTTATCAAGATTGATGGACTGATTACATCGACTCCAGACTGAGGGACCAATTACCTCAATCTCCTTCTGAGCTTCAAAATTCTACTTTGTACTGGACTGATGAAGCCGCTGTGGGACAAAACATTTCCACAATAAAGATACTCAAGTATTGCGTATGTGTCTAATTTATCAACTTTTAAGACAAAATGTTTCAGGTCTCTCAGAATAACGAACATGCTCTGGGCCTGTTTTATCTATAGTTACTATTACAGTAGTACAGTATAGATACTGTAAACCTGACAACACACTTGTAGGCAGGCAGAAAAAACAAGTAGGCCTGGTCACAGATCGGGCCGCGGGGCGTTGACCCCTGGAACTCTCTCCAGGTAAACCATTGCAACTTTTAAAAAATTATACGAAGAACATTATTAATGAAGATGGGAAACACAAGCATAGTTCTGCTCTCGCAGGTACAAAGAGGTACTATTACTAATAAACCACTTGGCTGGTAGTGAACTCAGCTTACACACTGAGGGACTGCAGTTCAATCCCTGGCACAAGTGAAAATGTTGGGCATGTTGTCTTACTATGGTGGCCCGTGGCCTGGTAGACAATGTTCTCGCCTCACACACAGCGTCTGTGGTTCACTCTCCGGCATGGGTGGAAACACTGAGCATGTTTCTTTACACCTGTTGCCCCGTTCACCTAGCAAGTAAGTAGGTACCCGGGTGTTAGTTGACTGGTGTAGGTTGCATCCTAGGGGACAAAATTGAAGACCCACAATGGAAATAAAACAAAGTCCCTCAAAGACGCACTGACTTTCTTGGGTTATCCTGGGTGGCTAACTATCTGGGGTTAAAAATCTGAACAAAATCTTATCTTCTTACACCTGCCATCCCTGTTCACCTAGCAGCAAGTAGGTACCTGGGTGTTAGACGACTGATGTGTTGCATCCTGGGGGAGAGAATTAGGGAATCCTATGGAAATAAGACAAGTCCCGATGCCATCCTGACTTTACCGGGTTATTCTGGGTTAATAGCCCTCCAGGTTAATAATACAAATACAATTTTTTTGATAAACCCCCAAAAAAGCCACGTTACGCCCAAAAAAGCCACGTTACGCCCAAAAAGGCCACGTTACGCCCAAAAAGGCCACTTTACGCCCAAAAAAGCCGCTTTACGCCCAAAAAAACCACTTTACGCCCAAAAAAGCCACGTTACGCCCACAAAAGCCAAGTTACGCCCAAAAAAGCCAAGTTACGCGGCTTATTTCAGCAGCCCAATACTGTTCAACTGCCTCCCAGCACACATAAGGGGGATTACCAATAGACCCCTGGCTCTCTTCAAGCTGGCACTGGACAAGCACCTAAAGTCGGTACCTGACCAGCTGGGCTGTGGTTCGTACGTTGGATTGCGTGCAGCCAGCAGTAACAGCCTGGTTGATCAGGCCCTGATCCACCATGAGGCCTGGTCACAGACCGGGCCGCGGGGGCATTGACCCCCAGAACTCTCTCCAGGTAAATTCAAGCGCTAGTAAGTGGAAGATAGGTCTATGTTATGAGGTCACCATAATATATATGGAGAGCTAAACTCGTAAGGGTTGTAAGAGGCTTGATCCTAGGAAAGGGAGAAGTGCTCTGTGTACTGGGATCAAGATCCCTTCACCATCCTGGCACTGGCACTCATGTACCAGCTGGACCATGATACATTATTATTATTATAATCAAGGGGGAAGCGCTAAACCCGGAGGATTATACAGCGCCTGGGGGGGGATGTGGAAGGCATTCAGGCTTAATTCGGGGAACTGGAGCACAGATCCAATTCCCTAAATCAAGGGCCCCTCACCAACATCAAGGAACCTTCCTTGAGGGGTGGACCATGATACAATGGTCCATCATTATTATGACAGACCAACCAGTGACCAGCCAGCGAGACCACTACTCAGACCAGGGAGACCACTAGTGAGTCCTGGGAGACCAGGGAGACCACTAGTGAGTCCTGGGAGACCAGGGAGACCACTAGTGAGTCCTGGGAGACCAGGGAGACCACTAGTGAGTCCTGGGAGACCAGGGAGACCACTACTCAGACCAGGGAGACCACTAGTGAGTCCTGGGAGACCAGGGAGACCACTACTAAGACCAGGGAGACCACTAGTGAGTCCTGGGAGACCAGGGAGACCACTACTCAGACCAGGGAGACCACTAGTGAGTCCTGGGAGACGAATATTGAGACCACTTGGGAGACCCCTAAGATCACCATTAAGACCTCTAAGACCACCATTAAGACCTCTAAGACCACCAGTAAGACCTCTAAGACCACCATTAAGACCTCTAAGACCACCAGTAAGACCTCTAAGACCACCATTAAGACCCCTAAGATCACCATTAAGACCTCTAAGACCACCAGTAAGACCTCTAAGACCACCAGTAAGACCTCTAAGACCATCAGTAAGACCTCTAAGACCACCATTAAGACCTCTAAGACCACCAGTAAGACCTCTAAGACCACCAGTAAGACCTAAAACTTCTCCTCAGTAACCAGGGAGAAAAGGGAAGGTAGTGACGGGGGGAGAGGAACATGTGAGCAAAATGTGTTTAATGGTGGCCGCTGGTGCACCATGACGCTGCTGTTACCCCTGGGCCACCCTGGGCCACCCTGGGCCACCATGGGCCACCCTGGACCACCCTGGACCACCACCACACCTCACATGGACCATAGATGACAGACCTGGGCAGTGATGGAGTCAGTGTTCTCAGTCATGGTTATACTGAGTGATGGAGGAGGTGTTCACGTCGTCTGCTGTCTGCTGCTGCTGCTGTCTGCTGCCCTCCCTTCCCTGGTACCTACCTCCCTCCCTCCCTGGTACCTACCTCCCTCCCTCCCTGGTACCTACCTCCCTCCCTTCCCTGGTACCTACCTCCCTCCCTCCCTGGTACCTACCTCCCTCCCTCCCTGGTACCTACCTCCCTCCCTCCCTGGTACCTACCTCCCTCCCTCCCTGGTACCTACCTCCCTCCCTGGTACCTACCTCCAGTGTGTTGCTGATGCTTTACCAGGATGGACTTCCCTCCCTGCCCTGCCTTCCCTCGCTCTTCCTTCTTTCCTGCCTTCATTACTTCCTCCCTCCATCTATCCAACCCTCTCTTTATCTATCCAACCCTCCCTCCATCTATCCAACCCTCCCTCTATCTATCCAACCCTCTCTCCACCTAGCCAAACCTCCCTCCATCTATCCAACACTCTCTCCATCTATCCAACCCTCTCTCCATCTATCCAACACTCTCTCCACCTATCCAACCCTCCCTCCATCTATCCAACCCTCTCTCCATCTATCCAACCCTCCCTCCATCTATCCAACACTCTCTCCATCTATCCAACCCTCTCTCCATCTATCCAACCCTCCCTCCATCTATCCAACCCTCTCTCCATCTATCCAACCCTCCCTCCATCTATCCAACACTCTCTCCACCTATCCAACCCTCCCTCCATCTATCCAACACTCTCTCCATCTATCCAACCCTCTCTCCATCTATCCAACCCTCCCTCCATCTATCCAACCCTCTCTCCATCTATCCAACCCTCCCTCCATCTATCCAACACTCTCTCCATCTATCCAACCCTCTCTCCATCTATCCAACCCTCCCTCCATCTATCCAACCCTCTCTCCATCTATCCAACCCTCCCTCCATCTATCCAACACTCTCTCCATCTATCCAACCCTCCCTCCATCTATCCAACCCTCTCTCCATCTATCCAACCCTCCCTCCATCTATCCAACACTCTCTCCATCTATCCAACCCTCTCTCCATCTATCCAACCCCTCCCCTCCATCTATCCAACCCTCTCTCCTGCTATCCAACCCTCTCTCCATCTATCCAACACTCTCTCCACCTATCCAACCCTCCCTCCATCTATCCAACCCTCTCTCCATCTATCCAACCCTCTCTCCACCTATCCAACCCTCCCTCCATCTATCCAACACTCTCTCCACCTATCCAACCCTCCCTCCATCTATCCAACACTCTCTCCATCTATCCAACCCTCCCTCCATCTATCCAACCCTCTCTCCATCTTTCCTCCAACCCTCCCTCCATCCTTCCTCCAACCCTCCCTCCATCTATCCAACCCTCCCTCCATCTATCCAACACTCTCTCCATCTATCCAACCCTCCCTCCATCTATCCAACTCTCTCCATCTATCCAACCCTCTCTCCATCTATCCAACACTCTCTCCATCTATCCAACACTCCCTCCATCTATCCAACCCGCTCTCCATCTATCCAACCCTCCCTCCATCTATCCAACCCTCTCTCCATCTATCCCAACACTCTCTCTATCCAACACTCTCTCCATCTATCCAACCCTCCCTACATCTATCCAACCCTCCATCTATCCTACCCTCTCTCCATCTATCCAACTCTCTCCATCTATCCAACATCTCTCCACCTATCCAACACTCTCTCCATCTATCCAACCCTCCCTCCATCTATCCAACCCGCTCTCCATCTATCCAACCCTCACTCCATCTATCCAACCCTCTCTCCATCTATCCAACCCTCTCTCCATCTATCCAACCCTCTCTCCACCTATCCAACCCTCTCTCCATCTATCCAACCCTCTCTCCATCTATCCAACACTCCCTCCATCTATCCAACCCTCCCTCCATCTATCCAACCCTCTCCATCTATCCAACCCTCCCTCCATCTATCCAACCCTCTCTCCATCTATCCAACCCTCTCTCCATCTATCCAACCCTCTCTCCATCTATCCAACCCTCCCTCCATCTATCCAACCCGCTCTCCATCTATCCAACCCTCTCTCCATCTATCCAACCCTCTCTCCACCTATCCAACCCTCTCTCCATCTATCCAACCCTCTCTCCATCTATCCAACCCTCTCTCCATCTATCCAACACTCTCTCCATCTATCCAACACTCTCTCCATCTATCCAACACTCTCTCCACCTATCCAACCCTCTCTCCATCTATCCAACACTCTCTCCATCTATCCAACACTCTCTCCACCTATCCAACCCTCTCTCCATCTATCCAACACTCTCTCCATCTATCCAACACTCTCTCCACCTATCCAACCCTCTCTCCATCTATCCAACACTCTCTCCATCTATCCAACACTCTCTCCATCTATCCAACCCTCCCTCCATCTATCCAACACTCTCTCCATCTATCCAACCCTCTCTCCATCTATCCAACCCTCTCTCCACCTATCCAACCCTCCCTCCATCTATCCAACACTCTCTCCATCTATCCAACACTCTCTCCATCTATCCAACACTCTCTCCATCTATCCAACCCTCTCTCCATCTATCCAACACTCTCTCCATCTATCCAACACTCTCTCCATCTATCCAACCCTCTCTCCATCTATCCAACACTCTCTCCATCTATCCAACACTCTCTCCACCTATCCAACCCTCTCTCCATCTATCCAACCCTCTCTCCACCTATCCAACCCTCCCTCCATCTATCCAACACTCTCTCCACCTATCCAACCCTCTCTCCATCTATCCAACCCTCTCTCCACCTATCCAACCCTCTCTCCATCTATCCAACACTCTCTCCATCTATCCAACACTCCCTCCATCTATCCAACCCTCCCTCCATCTATCCAACCCTCTCTCCATCTATCCAACCCTCCCTCCATCTATCCAACACTCTCTCCACCTATCCAACCCTCTCTCCATCTATCCAACCCTCTCTCCACCTATCCAACCCTCTCTCCATCTATCCAACACTCTCTCCATCTATCCAACACTCCCTCCATCTATCCAACCCTCCCTCCATCTATCCAACACTCTCTCCATCTATCCAACCCTCCCTCCATCTATCCAACACTCTCTCCATCTATCCAACCCTCTCTCCATCTATCCAACCCTCTCTCCACCTATCCAACCCTCCCTCCATCTATCCAACACTCTCTCCATCTATCCAACACTCTCTCCATCTATCCAACACTCTCTCCATCTATCCAACCCTCTCTCCATCTATCCAACACTCTCTCCATCTATCCAACACTCTCTCCATCTATCCAACCCTCTCTCCATCTATCCAACACTCTCTCCATCTATCCAACACTCTCTCCACCTATCCAACCCTCTCTCCATCTATCCAACCCTCTCTCCACCTATCCAACCCTCCCTCCATCTATCCAACACTCTCTCCACCTATCCAACCCTCTCTCCATCTATCCAACCCTCTCTCCACCTATCCAACCCTCTCTCCATCTATCCAACACTCTCTCCATCTATCCAACACTCCCTCCATCTATCCAACCCTCCCTCCATCTATCCAACCCTCTCTCCATCTATCCAACCCTCCCTCCATCTATCCAACACTCTCTCCACCTATCCAACCCTCTCTCCATCTATCCAACCCTCTCTCCACCTATCCAACCCTCTCTCCATCTATCCAACACTCTCTCCATCTATCCAACACTCCCTCCATCTATCCAACCCTCCCTCCATCTATCCAACACTCTCTCCATCTATCCAACACTCTCTCCATCTATCCAACACTCCCTCCATCTATCCAACCCTCCCTCCATCTATCCAACCCTCTCTCCACCTATCCAACCCTCTCTCCATCTATCCAACCCTCTCTCCACCTATCCAACCCTCTCTCCATCTATCCAACACTCTCTCCATCTATCCAACACTCCCTCCATCTATCCAACCCTCCCTCCATCTATCCAACCCTCTCTCCATCTATCCAACCCTCCCTCCATCTATCCAACACTCTCTCCACCTATCCAACCCTCTCTCCATCTATCCAACCCTCTCTCCACCTATCCAACCCTCTCTCCATCTATCCAACACTCTCTCCATCTATCCAACACTCACTCCATCTATCCAACCCTCCCTCCATCTATCCAACACTCTCTCCATCTATCCAACACTCTCTCCATCTATCCAACACTCTCTCCATCTATCCAACACTCTCTCCATCTATCCAACACTCCCTCCATCTATCCAACCCTCCCTCCATCTATCCAACCCTCTCTCCACCTATCCAACCCTCTCTCCATCTATCCAACCCTCCCTCCATCTATCCAACACTCCCTCCATCTATCCAACCCTCCCTCCATCTATCCAACCCTCCCTCCATCTATCCAACCCTCCCTCCATCTATCCAACCCTCCCTCCATCTATCCAACACTCTCTCCATCTATCCAACCCTCCCTCCATCTATCCAACCCTCCCTCCATCTATCCAACCCTCCCTCCATCTATCCAACCCTCCCTCCATCTATCCAACACTCTCTCCATCTATCCAACCCTCCCTCCATCTATCCAACACTCCCTCCATCTATCCAACCCTCCCTCCATCTATCCAACCCTCCCTCCATCTATCCAACACTCTCTCCATCTATCCAACCCTCCCTCCATCTATCCAACCCTCCCTCCATCTATCCAACACTCTCTCCATCTATCCAACCCTCCCTCCATCTATCCAACCCTCCCTCCATCTATCCAACCCTCCCTCCATCTATCCAACCCTCCCTCCATCTATCCAACACTCTCTCCATCTATCCAACCCTCCCTCCATCTATCCAACACTCTCTCCATCTATCCAACCCTCCCTCCATCTATCCAACCCTCCCTCCATCTATCCAACCCTCCCTCCATCTATCCAACCCTCCCTCCATCTATCCAACACTCTCTCCATCTATCCAACCCTCCCTCCATCTATCCAACACTCCCTCCATCTATCCAACCCTCCCTCCATCTATCCAACCCTCACTCCATCTCTCAAACCCTCCCTCCATCTATCCAACCCTCCCTCCATCTATCCAACCCTCCCTCCATCTATCCAACACTCCCTCCATCTATCCAACACTCCCTCCATCTATCCAACCCTCTCTCCATCTATCCAACACTCCCTCCATCTATCCAACCCTCCCTCCATCTATCCAACACTCTCTCCATCTATCCAACCCTCCCTCCATCTATCCAACCCTCCCTCCATCTATCCAACCCTCCCTCCATCTATCCAACCCTCCCTCCATCTATCCAACACTCTCTCCATCTATCCAACACTCACTCCATCTATCCAACACTCACTCCATCTATCCAACCCTCCCTCCATCTATCCAACCCTCCCTCCATCTATCCAACCCTCCCTCCATCTATCCAACCCTCCCTCCATCTATCCAACACTCTCTCCATCTATCCAACCCTCCCTCCATCTATCCAACCCTCCCTCCATCTATCCAACCCTCCCTCCATCTATCCAACCCTCCCTCCATCTATCCAACCCTCCCTCCATCTATCCAACACTCTCTCCATCTATCCAACCCTCCCTCCATCTATCCAACACTCTCTCCATCTATCCAACCCTCCCTCCATCTATCCAACCCTCTCTCCATCTATCCAACCCTCCCTCCATCTATCCAACCCTCCCTCCATCTATCCAACACTCTCTCCATCTATCCAACCCTCCCTCCATCTATCCAACCCTCCCTCCATCTATCCAACACTCTCTCCATCTATCCAACCCTCCCTCCATCTATCCAACACTCTCTCCACCTATCCAACCCTCCCTCCATCTATCCAACCCTCCCTCCATCTATCCAACCCTCCCTCCATCTATCCAACACTCTCTCCATCTATCCAACCCTCCCTCCATCTATCCAACCCTCCCTCCATCTATCCAACCCTCCCTCCATCTATCCAACACTCCCTCCATCTATCCAACACTCTCTCCATCTATCCAACCCTCTCTCCATCTATCCAACCCTCCCTCCATCTATCCAACCCTCTCTCCATCTATCCAACCCTCCCTCCATCTATCCAACCCTCTCTCCATCTATCCAACCCTCTCTCCATCTATCCAACACTCTCTCCACCTATCCAACCCTCCCTCCATCTATCCAACCCTCCCTCCATCTATCCAACACTCTCTCCATCTATCCAACCCTCCCTCCATCTATCCAACCCTCCCTCCATCTATCCAACCCTCCCTCCATCTATCCAACACTCCCTCCATCTATCCAACCCTCTCTCCATCTATCCAACCCTCCCTCCATCTATCCAACCCTCTCTCCATCTATCCAACCCTCTCTCCATCTATCCAACACTCTCTCCACCTATCCAACCCTCCCTCCATCTATCCAACCCTCCCTCCATCTATCCAACCCTCCCTCCATCTATCCAACCCTCTCTCCATCTATCCAACACTCTCTCCACCTATCCAACCCTCTCTCCATCTATCCAACCCTCTCTCCACCTATCCAACCCTCTCTCCATCTATCCAACCCTCTCTCCATCTATCCAACACTCTCTCCACCTATCCAACCCTCCCTCCATCTATCCAACCCGCTCTCCATCTATCCAACCCTCCCTCCATCTATCCAACCCTCTCTCCATCTATCCAACCCTCTCTCCATCTATCCAACCCTCTCTCCACCTATCCAACCCTCTCTCCATCTATCCAACCCTCTCTCCATCTATCCAACCCTCTCTCCACCTATCCAACACTCTCTCCACCTATCCAACCCTCTCTCCATCTATCCAACCCTCTCTCCATCTATCCAACCCTCTCTCCACCTATCCAACACTCTCTCCACCTATCCAACCCTCTCTCCATCTATCCAACTCTCTCCATCTATCCAACACTCTCTCCACCTATCCAACCCTCTCTCCATCTATCCAACACTCTCTCCACCTATCCAACCCTCTCTCCATCTATCCAACTCTCTCCATCTATCCAACACTCTCTCCACCTATCCAACCCTCTCTCCATCTATCCAACTCTCTCCATCTATCCAACCCTCTCTCCACCTATCCAACCCTCTCTCCATCTATCCAACTCTCTCCATCTATCCAACACTCTCTCCACCTATCCAACCCTCTCTCCATCTATCCAACTCTCTCCATCTATCCAACACTCTCTCCACCTATCCAACACTCTCTCCACCTATCCAACCCTCTCTCCATCTATCCAACTCTCTCCATCTATCCAACACTCTCTCCACCTATCCAACCCTCTCTCCATCTATCCAACTCTCTCCATCTATCCAACCCTCTCTCCACCTATCCAACACTCTCTCCACCTATCCAACCCTCTCTCCATCTATCCAACTCTCTCCATCTATCCAACACTCTCTCCACCTATCCAACTCTCTCCATCTATCCAACTCTCTCCATCTATCCAACCCTCTCTCCACCTATCCAACCCTCTCTCCATCTATCCAACACTCTCTCCATCTATCCAACACTCTCTCCATCTATCCAACCCTCTCTCCACCTATCCAACACTCTCTCCACCTATCCAACTCTCTCTCCATCTATCCAACACTCTCTCCATCTATCCAACACTCTCTCCACCTATCCAACTCTCTCTCCATCTATCCAACACTCTCTCCATCTATCCAACACTCTCTCCATCTATCCAACACTCTCTCCATCTATCCAACACTCTCTCCATCTATCCAACACTCTCTCCATCTATCCAACACTCTCTCCATCTATCCAACCCTCTCTCCATCTATCCAACTCTCTCCATCTATCCAACACTCTCTCCACCTATCCAACACTCTCTCCATCTATCCAACCCTCCCTCCATCTATCCAACCCGCTCTCCATCTATCCAACCCTCTCTCCATCTATCCAACTCTCTCCATCTATCCAACACTCTCTCCACCTATCCAACACTCTCTCCATCTATCCAACCCTCCCTCCATCTATCCAACCCTCTCTCCATCTATCCAACCCTCTCTCCATCTATCCAACCCTCCCTCCACCTATCCAACCCTCCCTCCATCTATCCAACCCTCTCTCCATCTATCCAACCCTCTCTCCATCTATCCAACCCTCTCTCCATCTATCCAACCCTCCCTCCATCTATCCAACCCTCTCTCCATCTATCCAACCCTCCCTCCACCTATCCAACCCTCCCTCCATCTATCCAACCCTCTCTCCATCTATCCAACCCTCTCTCCATCTATCCAACCCTCTCTCCATCTATCCAACCCTCCCTCCATCTATCCAACCCGCTCTCCATCTATCCAACCCTCCCTCCATCTATCCAACCCTCTCTCCATCTATCCAACCCTCTCTCCATCTATCCAACCCTCTCTCCATCTATCCAACCCTCTCTCCATCTATCCAACCCTCTCTCCATCTATCCAACCCTCTCTCCACCTATCCAACCCTCTCTCCATCTATCCAACCCTCTCTCCATCTATCCAACACTCTCTCCACCTATCCAACCCTCTCTCCACCTATCCAACCCTCTCTCCATCTATCCAACCCTCTCTCCATCTATCCAACACTCTCTCCATCTATCCAACACTCTCTCCATCTATCCAACCCTCTCTCCATCTATCCAACACTCTCTCCATCTATCCAACACTCTCTCCATCTATCCAACCCTCTCTCCATCTATCCAACCCTCTCTCCATCTATCCAACACTCTCTCCATCTATCCAACACTCTCTCCATCTATCCAACACTCTCTCCATCTATCCAACCCTCTCTCCATCTATCCAACACTCTCTCCATCTATCCAACACTCTCTCCACCTATCCAACCCTCTCTCCATCTATCCAACACTCTCTCCATCTATCCAACACTCTCTCCATCTATCCAACCCTCTCTCCATCTATCCAACACTCTCTCCATCTATCCAACACTCTCTCCATCTATCCAACCCTCTCTCCATCTATCCAACACTCTCTCCATCTATCCAACACTCTCTCCATCTATCCAACCCTCCCTCCATCTATCCAACCCTCTCTCCACCTATCCAACCCTCCCTCCATCTATCCAACCCTCTCTCCACCTATCCAACCCTCCCTCCATCTATCCAACCCTCTCTCCACCTATCCAACCCTCTCTCCATCTATCCAACCCTCTCTCCACCTATCCAACCCTCTCTCCATCTATCCAACCCTCTCTCCATCTATCCAACCCTCTCTCCACCTATCCAACCCTCTCTCCATCTATCCAACCCTCTCTCCACCTATCCAACACTCTCTCCATCTATCCAACCCTCTCTCCATCTATCCAACCCTCTCTCCATCTATCCAACCCTCTCTCCATCTATCCGACCCTCTCTCCACCTATCCAACACTCTCTCCATCTATCCAACCCTCTCTCCATCTATCCAACCCTCTCTCCATCTATCCAACACTCTCTCCATCTATCCAACCCTCCCTCCATCTATCCAACCCTCTCTCCATCTATCCAACACTCTCTCCATCTATCCAACACTCTCTCCACCTATCCAACCCTCCCTCCATCTATCCAACCCTCTCTCCATCTATCCAACACTCTCTCCATCTATCCAACCCTCTCTCCATCTATCCAACACTCTCTCCATCTATCCAACACTCTCTCCATCTATCCAACACTCTCTCCATCTATCCAACACTCTCTCCACCTATCCAACCCTCCCTCCATCTATCCAACCCTCTCTCCATCTATCCAACACTCTCTCCATCTATCCAACACTCCCTCCATCTATCCAACACTCTCTCCACCTATCCAACCCTCTCTCCACCTATCCAACCCTCCCTCCATCTATCCAACCCTCTCTCCATCTATCCAACACTCTCTCCATCTATCCAACCCTCCCTCCATCTATCCAACCCTCCCTCCATCTATCCAACCCTCCCTCCATCTATCCAACCCTCTCTCCATCTATCCAACCCTCTCTCCATCTATCCAACCCTCTCTCCACCTATCCAACACTCTCTCCATCTATCCAACCCTCTCTCCATCTATCCAACACTCTCTCCATCTATCCAACCCTCCCTCCATCTATCCAACCCTCCCTCCATCTATCCAACCCTCTCTCCATCTATCCAACACTCCCTCCATCTATCCAACCCTCTCTCCATCTATCCAACACTCTCTCCATCTATCCAACCCTCTCTCCATCTATCCAACACTCTCTCCATCTATCCAACACTCTCTCCACCTATCCAACACTCCCTCCATCTATCCAACCCTCTCTCCATCTATCCAACACTCTCTCCATCTATCCAACCCTCTCTCCATCTATCCAACACTCTCTCCATCTATCCAACACTCCCTCCATCTATCCAACACTCTCTCCACCTATCCAACCCTCTCTCCACCTATCCAACCCTCCCTCCATCTATCCAACCCTCTCTCCATCTATCCAACCCTCTCTCCACCTATCCAACCCTCCCTCCATCTATCCAACACTATCCATCTATCCAACCCTCTCTCCACCTATCCAACCCTCCCTCCATCTATCCAACCCTCCCTCCATCTATCCAACCCTCACTCCATCTATCCAACACTCTCTCCATCTATCCAACCCTCTCTCCATCTATCCAACACTCTCTCCATCTATCCAACACTCTCTCCATCTATCCAACCCTCTCTCCATCTATCCAACCCTCTCTCCATCTATCCAACCCTCTCTCCATCTATCCAACCCTCTCTCCATCTATCCAACCCTCTCTCCACCTATCCAACCCTCCCTCCATCTATCCAACACTATCCATCTATCCAACCCTCCCTCCATCTATCCAACACTCTCTCCATCTATCCAACACTCCCTCCATCTATCCAACCCGCTCTCCATCTATCCAACCCTCTCTCCACCTATCCAACCCTCCCTCCATCTATCCAACACTCTCTCCATCTATCCAACACTCCCTCCATCTATCCAACCCTCTCTCCATCTATCCAACCCTCTCTCCATCTATCCAACCCTCCCTCCATCTATCCAACCCTCTCTCCAGCTATCCAACACTCTCTCCATCTATCCAACACTCTCTCCATCTATCCAACCCTCCCTCCATCTATCCAACCCTCTCTCCATCTATCCAACCCTCTCTCCATCTATCCAACCCTCTCTCCATCTATCCAACCCTCCCTCCATCTATCCAACCCTCCCTCCATCTATCCAACCCTCTCTCCATCTATCCAACCCTCCCTCCATCTATCCAACCCTCTCTCCAGCTATCCAACACTCTCTCCATCTATCCAACACTCTCTCCATCTATCCAACCCTCCCTCCATCTATCCAACACTATCCATCTATCCAACACTCTCTCCATCTATCCAACACTCCCTCCATCTATCCAACCCTCTCTCCATCTATCCAACCCTCTCTCCATCTATCCAACACTATCCATCTATCCAACACTCTCTCCATCTATCCAACCCTCCCTCCATCTATCCAACACTATCCATCTATCCAACACTCTCTCCATCTATCCAACCCTCCCTCCATCTATCCAACCCTCTCTCCAGCTATCCAACACTCTCTCCATCTATCCAACACTCTCTCCATCTATCCAACCCTCCCTCCATCTATCCAACACTATCCATCTATCCAACACTCTCTCCATCTATCCAAAACTCCCTCCATCTATCCAACCCTCTCTCCATCTATCCAACCCTCTCTCCATCTATCCAACCCTCCCTCCATCTATCCAACCCTCCCTCCATCTATCCAACACTCTCTCCATCTATCCAACACTCTCTCCATCTATCCAACCCTCCCTCCATCTATCCAACCCTCCCTCCATCTATCCAACCCTCTCTCCATCTACCCAACCCTCTCTCCATCTATCCAACCCTCCCTCCATCTATCCAACACTCTCTCCATCTATCCAACACTCTCTCCATCTATCCAACACTCTCTCCATCTATCCAACCCTCCCTCCATCTATCCAACACTCCCTCCATCTATCCAACCCGCTCTCCATCTATCCAACCCTCCCTCCATCTATCCAACCCTCTCTCCATCTATCCAACCCTCTCTCCATCTATCCAACCCTCTCTCCACCTGTCCAACCCTCCCTCCATCTATCCAACCCTCTCTCCATCTACCCAACCCTCTCTCCATCTATCCAACCCTCTCTCCACCTGTCCAACCCTCCCTCCATCTATCCAACCCTCTCTCCATCTATCCAACCCTCTCTCCATCTATCCAACCCTCTCTCCATCTATCCAACCCTCTCTCCATCTATCCAACCCTCTCTCCATCTATCCAACCCTCTCTCCATCTATCCAACCCTCTCTCCACCTATCCAACCCTCCCTCCATCTATCCAACACTCTCTCCATCTATCCAACCCTCTCTCCATCTATCCAACCCTCTCTCCATCTACCCAACCCTCTCTCCATCTATCCAACCCTCTCTCCATCTATCCAACCCTCTCTCCATCTATCCAACCCTCTCTCCATCTATCCAACCCTCTCTCCACCTATCCAACCCTCCCTCCATCTATCCAACACTCTCTCCATCTATCCAACACTCTCCATCTATCCAACCCTCCCTCCATCTATCCAACCCTCCCTCCATCTATCCAACCCTCCCTCCATCTATCCAACCCTCTCTCTCT
Organism: Cherax quadricarinatus; assembly: GCF_038502225.1. NCBI lineage: Eukaryota > Metazoa > Arthropoda > Malacostraca > Decapoda > Parastacidae > Cherax > Cherax quadricarinatus. The sequence goes on from NC_091363.1 coordinate 1,526,650, forward strand.
TGGAATATTGCTGTACACTAACTGCCCCTTTCTAGTCAGGCGAAACTGCTGACCTGGAGAATAAACAGAGAACTTTCTCTGTTCTTATAAGTACAATAAAACACCTAAATTACTGGGAACGGTTGAAGTTCCTTGATTTGTATTCCCTGGAACGCAAGCGAGAAAGATACATGATAATATACACTCGGGAAAATCCTAAGAGGAATTAGTACCAAATTTGCAAACGATAATCACTCGCTGCGAAAGCAAAAGACTTGACAGGGGGTGCAACAGTCCCCCAATGAAGAGTAGGGGCGCCAAGGGTACACTGAGAGATAACACAGTAAGTGTTGTCTCTCAGTCTTGTGTCAGGGGTCCAAGACTGTTCAGCTGCCTCCGGCATACATAAGGGGGATTATCAATAGACCCCTGGTTGTCTTCAAGACCCCTGGTTGTCTTCAAGACCCTTGGTTGTCTTCAAGACCCCTGGTTGTCTTCAAGACCCCTGGTGGTCTTCAAGACCCCTGGTTGTCTTCAAGACCCCTGGTTGTCTTCAAGACCCTTGGTTGTCTTCAAGACCCCTGGTTGTCTTCAAGACCCCTGGCTGTCTTCAAGACCCCTGGTGGTCTTCAAGACCCCTGGTTGTCTTCAAGACCCCTGGCTGTCTTCAAGACCCCTGGTGGTCTTCAAGACCCCTGGTTGTCTTCAAGACCCCTGGTTGTCTTCAAGACCCTTGGTTGTCTTCAAGACCCCTGGTTGTCTTCAAGACCCCTGGTTGTCTTCAAGACCCCTGGCTGTCTTCAAGACCCCTGGCTGTCTTCAAGACCCCTGGCTGTCTTCAAGACCCCTGGTGGTCTTCAAGACCCCTGGTTGTCTTCAAGACCCCTGGTTGTCTTCAAGACCCCTGGTGGTCTTCAAGACCCCTGGTGGTCTTCAAGACCCCTGGTTGTCTTCAAGACCCCTGGTTGTCTTCAAGACCCCTGGCTGTCTTCAAGACCCCTGGCTGTCTTCAAGACCCCTGGCTGTCTTCAAGACCCCTGGTTGTCTTCAAGACCCCTGGTTGTCTTCAAGACCCCTGGTTGTCTTCAAGACCCCTGGTTGTCTTCAAGACCCCTGGTTGTCTTCAAGACCCCTGGTTGTCTTCAAGACCCCTGGTGGTCTTCAAGACCCCTGGCTGTCTTCAAGACCCCTGGCTGTCTTCAAGACCCCTGGCTGTCTTCAAGACCCCTGGTTGTCTTCAAGACCCCTGGCTGTCTTCAAGAGGGAGCTGGAGCGGCTGTAATGCCTCGATATGATAGTGGTTTTCTTTGCTCCAGTCATATTATGATACGTAAACACACACTGTTTACCTGGAGAGAGTTCCGGGGGTCAACGCCCCCGCGGCCCGGTCTGTGACCAGGCCTCCTGGTGGATCAGAGCCTGATCAACCAGGCTGTTACTGCTGGCTGCACGCAAACCAACGTACGAGCCACAGCCCGGCTGATCAGGAACCGACTTTAGGTGCTGTCCAGTGCCAGCTTGAAGACTGTAACCTTAACAAACAAATAAATATTTTATTTTATTCTTATTTTTATTTCAATGTAAGTACTTGACCAGATTGTCTCTACAGCCAGCGTAACAGACTGGTTGATCAGGTCTGATCCACCGCGAGGCCTGGTCGTGGACCTGGCCTCGGGGGCGTTGACCCCCGAAACCCCATCCACTTGGCAGACGATGCACCCAGTAAAAAGCAGGGGTGTCACTAGCACGTTAAGAGACCATACAGTAAGTGTCAGGGGCCCGAGACTGTTCAACTGCCTCCCAGCATACATAAGGGGGATTACCAATAGACCCCTGGCAGTCTTCAAGCTGGCACTGGACAAGCACCTAAAGTCGGTACCTGACCAGCTGGGCTGTGGCTCGTACGTTGGATTGCGTGCAGCCAGCACTAACAGCCTGGTTGATCAGGCTCTGATCCACCATGAGGCCTGGTCACAGACCGGTCCGCGGGGGCGTTGACCCCCGGAACTCTCTCCAGGGTACTCCAGGTTATTCTAGGTATCCATTCAGCCCTGAAGTAAGATAAGAGATAAGATTTCGTTTGGATTTTTAACCCCGGAGGGTTAGCCACCCAGGATAACCCAAGAAAGTCAGTGCGTCATCGAGGACTGTCTAACTTATTTCCATTGGGGTCCTTAATCTTGTCCCCCAGGATGCGACCCACACCAGTCCACTAACACCCAGGTACCTATTTGCTGCTAGGTGAACAGGACAACAGGTGTAAGGAAACGTGTCGAAATGTTTCCACCCGCCGGGAATCGAACCCGGGCCCTCCGTGTGTGAAGCGGGAGCTTTAGCCACCAGGCCATCTATCTATCCATCAATCAATCCATCAACTAATCCATCTATCTATCCATCAATCCATCTTCTATCTATCAATCCATCTATCTATTCATAAATCCATCTATCTATCCATCAATCCATCTATCTACCCATCAATCTATCTATCCATCAACCCATCTATCTATCCCTTCATCAATTAATCCATCTATCAATCTATTCTTCTGGGTTATAATAATCAGTGAGGAAGCACCAAACCCTTAGGGGCCTTTTATTAATATACTTCACCTCTTGGAGTGCCACGTCAGGACCAATCAGAATGCTAGTATTGTTGTTAGAATGCCACGTCAGGACCAATCAGAATGTTAGTATTGCTGTTAGAATGCCACGTCAGGACCTGGAGTTTACCTGGAGAGAGTTTCGGGGGTCAACGCCCCCGCGGCCCGGTCTGTGACCAGGCCTCCTGGTGGATCAGCGCCTGATCAACCAGGCTGTTGCTGCTGGCTGCACGCAAACCAACGTACGAGCCACAGCCCGGCTGATCAGGAACTGTCTTTAGGTGCTTGTCCAGTGCCAGCTTGAAGACTGCCAGGGGTCTGTTGGTAATCCCCCTTATGTGTGCTGGGAGGCAGTTGAACAGTCTCGGGCCCCTGACACTTATTGTATGGTCTCTTAACGTGCTAGTGACACCCCTGCTTTTCATTGGGGGGATGGTGCATCGTCTGCCAAGTCTTTTGCTTTCGTAGTGAGTGATTTTCGTGTGCAAGTTTGGTACTAGTCCCTCTAGGATTTTCCAGGTGTATATAATCATGTATCTCTCCCTCCTGCGTTCCAGGGAATACAGGTTTAGAAACCTCAAGCGCTCCCAGTAATTGAGGTGTTTTATCTCCGTTATGCGCGCCGTGAAAGTTCTCTGTACATTTTCTAGGTCGGCAATTTCACCTGCCTTGAAAGGTGCTGTTAGAGTGCAGCAATATTCCAGCCTAGATAGAACAAGTGACCTGAAGAGTGTCATCATGGGCTTGGCCTCCCTAGTTTTGAAGGTTCTCATTATCCATCCTGTCATTTTTCTAGCAGATGCGATTGATACAATGTTATGGTCCTTGAAGGTGAGATCCTCCGACATAATCACTCCTAGGTCTTTGACGTTGGTGTTTCGCTCTATTTTGTGGCCAGAATTTGTTTTGTACTCTGATGAAGATTTAATTTCCTCATGTTTACCATATCTGAGTAATTGAAATTTCTCATCGTTGAACTTCATATTGTTTTCTGCAGCCCACTGAAAGATTTGGTTGATGTCCGCCTGGAGCCTTGCAGTGTCTGCAATGGAAGACACTGTCATGCAGATTCGGGTGTCATCTGCAAAGGAAGACACGGTGCTGTGGCTGACATCCTTGTCTATGTCGGATATGAGGATGAGGAACAAGATGGGAGCTAGTACTGTGCCTTGTGGGACAGAGCTTTTCACCGTAGCTGCCTCGGACTTTACTCTGTTGACGACTACTCTCTGTGTTCTGTTAGTGAGGAAATTATAGATCCATCGACCGACTTTTCCTGTTATTCCTTTAGCGCGCATTTTGTGCGCTATTACGCCATGGTCACACTTGTCGAAGGCTTTTGCAAAGTCTGTATATATTACATCTGCATTCTTTTTGTCTTCTAGTGCATTTAGGACCTTGTCGTAGTGATCCAGTAGTTGAGACAGACAGGAGCGACCTGTTCTAAACCCATGTTGCCCTGGGTTGTGTAACTGATGGGTTTCTAGATGGGTGGTGATCTTGCTTCTTAGGACCCTTTCAAAGATTTTTATGATATGGGATGTTAGTGCTATTGGTCTGTAGTTCTTTGCTGTTGCTTTACTGCCCCCTTTGTGGAGTGGGGCTATGTCTGTTGTTTTTAGTAACTGAGGGACGACCCCCGTGTCCATGCTCCCTCTCCATAGGATGGAAAAGGCTCGTGATAGGGGCTTCTTGCAGTTCTTGATGAACACAGAGTTCCATGAGTCTGGCCCTGGGGCAGAGTGCATGGGCATGTCATTTATCGCCTGTTCGAAGTCATTTGGCGTCAGGATAACATCGGATAGGCTTGTGTTAGTCAAATTTTGTGGCTCTCTCATAAAAAATTCATTTTGGTCTTCGACTCTCAGTCTGGTTAGCGGCTTGCTAAAAACTGAGTCATATTGGGACTTGAGTAGCTCACTCATTTCCTTGCTGTCATCTGTGTAGGACCCATCTTGTTTAAGTAGGGGCCCAATACTGGACGTTGTTCTCGATTTTGATTTGGCATAGGAGAAGAAATACTTTGGGTTTCTTTCGATTTCATTTATGGCTTTTAGTTCTTCCCGCGATTCCTGACTCCTAAAGGATTCTTTTAGCTTAAGTTCGATGCTTGCTATTTCTCTGACCAGTGTCTCCCTGCGCATTTCAGATATATTGACCTCTTTTAGCCGCTCTGTTATTCTTTTCCGTCGCCTGTAAAGGGAGCGCCTGTCTCTTTCTATTTTACATCTACTCCTCCTTTTTCTTAGAGGAATAAGCCTTGTGCATACATCGAGTGCCACCGAGTTAATCTGTTCTAGGCATAAGTTTGGGTCTGTGTTGCTTAGTATATCTTCCCAGCTTATATCGGTTAGGACTTGGTTTACTTGGTCCCACTTTATGTTTTTGTTATTGAAGTTGAATTTGGTGAATGCTCCCTCATGACTAGTCTCATTTTGTCGGTCTGGGGCTCCATGCATACATGTCTGAACCTCAATTATGTTGTGATCTGAGTATATTGTTTTTGATATGGTGACATTTCTTATCAGATCATCATTGTTAGTGAAGATGAGGTCTAGTGTATTCTCCAGTCTTGTAGGCTCTATTATTTGCTGGTTTAAATTGAATTTTGTGCAGAGATTTAAAAGCTCGTGTGAGTGTGAGTTTTCATCAGAGCTGCCTCCTGGTGTTATTTCTGCAACAATATTATTTGCTATATTCCTCCATTTTAGGTGCCTTAAGTTGAAATCCCCCAGGAGCAAGATGTTGGGTGCAGGAGCTGGAAGATTTTCCAGACAGTGGTCAATTTTTAACAGCTGTTCCTGGAATTGCTGGGATGTTGCATCCGGAGGCTTGTAGACTACCACAATGACTAGGTTTTGGTTCTCGACCTTTACTGCTAAAACTTCCACTACGTCATTTGAGGCATTAAGCAGTTCTGTGCAAACAAGTGACTCTGCAATGTACAGGCCAACCCCCCCCTTTTGCCTGTTCACTCTGTCACATCTGTATAGGTTGTAACCTGGGATCCATACTTCGTTGTCCAAGTGATCCTTTATGTGGGTCCAATCAGAATGTTAGTATTGTTGTTAGAGTGCCACGTCAGGACCAATCAGAATGCTAGTATTGTTGTTAGAATGCCACGTCAGGACCAATCAGAATGTTAGTATTGTTGTTAGAGTGCCACGTCAGGACCAATCAGAATGCTAGTATTGTTGTTAGAATGCCACGTCAGGACCAATCAGAATGTTAGTATTGCTGTTAGAATGCCACGTCAGGACCAATCAGAATGTTAGTATTGTCTTTAGAATGCCACGTCAGAACCAATCAGAATGTTAGTATTGCTGTTAGAATGCCACGTCAGGACCAATCAGAATGTTAGTATTGCTGTTAGAATGCCATGTCAGGACCAATCAGAATGTTAGTATTGTTGTTAGAATGCCACGTCAGAACCAATCAGAATGTTAGTATTGTTGTTAGAATCCCACGTCAGCACCAATCAGAATGTTAGTATTGTTGTTAAGGTGCCACGTCAGAACCAATCAGAATGTTAGTATTGTTGTTAGAATGCCACGTCAGAACCAATCAGAATGTTAGTATTGTTGTTAGAATGCCACGTCAGAACCAATCAGAATGTTAGTATTGCTGTTAGAATGCCACGTCAGAACCAATCAGAATGTTAGTATTGTTGTTAGAATGCCACGTCAGAACCAATCAGAATGTTAGTATTGTTGTTAGAATGCCACGTCAGAACCAATCAGAATGTTAGTATTGTTATTAAGGTGCCACGTCAGGCCCAATCAGAATGTTAGTATTGTTGTTAGAATGTCACGTCAGAACCAATCAGAATCTCAGTATTGTTATTAAGGTGCCACGTCAGGACCAATCAGAATGTTAGTATTGTTAGAATGCCAAGTCAGAACCAATCAGAATGTTAGTATTGTTGTTAGAATGCCACGTCAGAACCAATCAGAATGTTAGTATTGTTGTTAGAATGCCACGTCAGGACCAATCAGAATCTCAGTATTGTTGTTAAGGTGCCACATCAGGGCACTCAGGGTAATTTACACTATGTATGATAATAATACACATGTATACCTGTACCTAAATAAACTTACTTATATACATTTGTACATAAGAACATAAGAACATAAGAACGAAGGAACACTGCAGAAGGCCTACTGGCCCATGCGAGGCAGGTCCAAGTCTCCTACCGGCTTAAGCCAATGCACCCAACCTAGTCAGGTCAGGTCACATTGACTTAAGGGAGGAACACGGCAACCGACCTGTTAGCACAAGCTATCAGGTCTAACTCACACCCACCCACATCTACTCATGTATTTATCCAACCTATTTTTAAAGCTACACAACGTTCTGGCCTCTATAACGGTACTTGGGAGTTTGTTCCACTCATCCACAACTCTATTACCAAACCAGTACTTTCCTATATCCTTCCTGAATCTGAATTTTTCCAACTTAAAACCATTGCTGCGAGTCCTGTCTAGGCTAGATATTTTCAGCACACTATTTACATCCCCTTTATTTATTCCTGTCTTCCATTTATACACCTCAATCATATCCCCCCTAATTCTACGTCTTTCTAGAGAGTGCAGTTTCAGGGCCCTTAGTCTATCCTCATAGGGAAGGTTTCTGATACATGGGATCATCTTTGTCATCCTCCTTTGTACATTTTCCAGAGAATTTATATCCATTCTGTAATACGGTGACCAAAACTGTGCAGCATAATCTAAATGAGGCCTAACCATGAATAACCTAACCATGAATAGAAATGAAACCAAATTTTGTGATGTTCCTTGTAGACAGTCGCAGGTTTTTAACATATACAACATTCCAAAAATTCATAGAAAGGGCAGCATTTTTTTGGTTGCACTGTTACCTGATATAGTCTTTTTTTATATATTGACCACATGACAGTCTTCCTTTGCAGACACTGCAAGGCTCCAGGCGGACATCAACCAAATCTTTCAGTGGCTGCAGAAAACAATATGAAGTTCAACGATGAGAAAATTCAATTACTCCGATATGGTAAACATGAGGAAATTAAAACTTCATCAGAGTACAAAACAAATTCTGGCCACAAAATAGAGCGAAACACCAATGTCAAAGACCTGGGAGTGATTATGTCGGAGGATCTCACCTTCAAGGACCATAACATTGTATCAATCGCATCTGCTAGAAAAATGACAGGATGGATAATGAGAACCTTCAAAACTAGGGAGGCCAAGCCCATGATGACACTCTTCAGGTCACTTGTTCTATCTAGGCTGGAATATTGCTGCACACTAACAGCACCTTTCAAGGCAGGTGAAATTGCCGACCTAGAAAATGTACAGAGAACTTTCACGGCGCGCATAACGGAGATAAAACACCTCAATTACTGGGAACACTTGAGGTTCCTAAACCTGTACTCCCTGGAATGCAGGCAGGAGAGATACATGATTATATACACCTGGAAAATCCTAGAGGGACTAGTACAGAACTTGCACACAAAAATCACTCACAACGAAAGCAAAAGCCTCGGCAGACGATGCAACATCCCCCCAATGAAAAGCAGGGGTGTCACTAGCACGTTAAGAGACAATAAAATAAGTATCAGGGGCCCGAGACTGTTCAACTGCCTTCCAGCATACATAAGGGGGATTACCAATAGACCCCTGGCTGTCTTCAAGCAGGCACTGGACAAGCCCCTAAAGTTGGTACCTGACCAGCTGGGCTGTGGCTCGTACGTTGGATTGTGTGCAGCCAGCAGTAACAACCTGGTTGATCAGGCTCTGATCCACCATGAGGCCTGGTCACAGACCGGGCCACGGGATGTTGACCCCGTAACTCTCTCCAGGTAAACTCCAGGTAAACACCTACCTTCTGGCGCAAGTGTTCCCCACACCTGTCTCCTGACAAAGCAGGTGTTAGGGTCTTTCCAACACTCCTCCTTACACTATATGCAGGGGGCATGAGTCCCCCACACCTGCCTTCTGACAAGGACATTCAGGCAAATAAACTTTTGACACCATTAGAATTGATAAAGGATTAACTTCTTTTCTTTTTACAGGTACAGTATTAACTTAATTGTAGCTGCAGGAGTCAGGTATCAGCTCCTGGGCCCACCACTTCTGTTGGCACTACTAGTTTCACTCTCTTCTGGTTGCGAGTCTATTTGTATGGATTGTGCATCTACCACAGCATCAACAGCCTCCCATCAAGCATTAGGGGAATTGCCAATAAACCCCTGGCTGCCTTCAAAAGAGAGCTGGACAGATACCTAAAGTCGGTGCCGGATCAGCCAGGCTGTGGCTCGTACGTCGGACTGCGTGCGGCCAGCAGTAACAGCCTAGTTGATCAGGCCCTGATCCATCGGGAGGCCTGGTCGTGGACTGGGCTGCGGGGGCGTTGATCCCCGGAATAACCTCCAGGTAACCACTTTACTGTCTAGGTTGTTCCACTTCCTGACCATTATGTGGCTAAGGAAGTATTTCCTAACATCACTGTGACACATCAGTGCTTCATCCTCTGCCCTGCAGCACTGTATGACCCTAATGGGTTTAGCACTTCTTTTTTATAATAATATTAATACATAATAATAATAAGGTGCTTTTAACTTTCAGTTGTGACCTCATGTACACAAGACCTGCCTCTCAAACACACTATCCCTGTCCAGCTTAGCAAATCTTACGAGACACAAAAATATCCGGGCAGCGCTACATTATTCTACTAACATAGTGACAACAGAATTTATGTCAAATTAAATATCTGCTACACAGACAGCAGTATTACAGTATTATTGAAGACTGAGACACTTATGCAACGTATAGGAATCTTTATTTAAGAAACGTTTTGCCACACAGTGGCTTCATCAGTCCATACAAAGGAGAATGGTGAAGAACAGGAGGAGTTTGAGGTAATCAGTCCCTCAGCCCTGAGTCGATGTAATCAGTCCATCAATCTTGAAAAGAATGCAGTATATGTGCGAAGAAGTGGCTTATATACTGTAAACAGGTGAGGTAAAGCAGTAGTAGGAAGTATCACACTTGACAAATCCAAATGTGGAAGTAGGTCTTCGTCCAAAGGTTGGACAGGTGTTGAAGAATTCCTTGTATCAAGATCCCATGATGTTGCAGTGTCTGACAGATGTGATAAATGGTTCTTTTCAAGACTGATGGACTGATCACATGGACTCAAGGCTGAGGGACTGATTACCTCAAACTCCTCCTGTTCTTCACCATTCTCCTTTGTATGGACTGATGAAGCCACTGTGTGGCAAAACGTTTCTTCAATAAAGATTCCCATACGTTGCATAAGTGTCTCAATCTTCAACTTCTCGGTTGTAAACCATTTATCACACAGTACTATTATTAAATTCATGGGGAAGTGCTAAACCCCACAGGGGTCATACTGCACCTGGGGATTATTATTATAATCAAAAAGAAGCGCTAAGCCACAAGGACTATACAGCGCTGCAGGGCAGGAAGGAAGCGAGGGCATCAGGTGGCAAAAGGGAGATGGATGAGTAATAGGTTACGGATAACAGCGGGGTAGTGGATGGTGAAAGGGTAAAGGGCAGCAAGAGACTGAACTAGAAAGGGCTGAGGGGAGTGCGAAAAGTATCATCAGAGTTTGTGGAGTAAATCAGTCGTTGTCAAGAAGTCAATGAGAGAGTCAGGATTAAAGGAGGGTCCATCAGCAAGAAGGGAAGGTAAAGAGAGAGTAGTAGAACGAAGACGACGTTGGAGGTAAATTCTGCGTACTCGTTGATAGAGAGGGCAGTCTAACAGAATGTGGCTAACTGATACTGGAACTTGACACTGCTCACAGAGAGGAACAGGGTGCCTCTCCATGAGATACCCATGAGTAAGACGAGTGTGGCCAATGCGAAGGCGGGAGAGAGTGGTCTCCCAACCTCGGCACTGATGACAAGAAGACGGCCAGTAACCTATGCTCGATTTAATAGAATGAAGTTTGTTACCGAGCAGAGTTGACCAACGTTGCTGCCAACGGGTGCGAAGGTGGGCAGCTATTGCAGCAAAATAGTCCAGAAATGGAACACCTCGATAGGAAATTGGTAGGTCATGTACTGCTGACCGCGCAGCAGTGTCTGCCTGTTCATTGCCCTGTACGTCGACATGACCAGGGACCCAACAAAAAACAATATCTTTATGTTTGGTAGAGATACGGCGTAGCCAAAGTTGGATATGGAGAACTAGGGGATGAGATGTATCAAATTTTCGGATAGCCTGTAGAGCACTAAGGGAGTCTGAGACTACTACAAATGATGACACAGGCATAGATGCGATACGAATAAGTGCTGCAAGAATGGCATACAGTTCAGCAGTAAAAATGCTAGCTGAAGATAGTAAATGCACCTGGGGAATGGGAGGCAATTAGGGAAGGCAGCTCCAAATCTTTGGAACAAAAGCCTTCAGCCTCGCCTCCTTGAAGGGATAATAAAAAAAAAAGACAGTTGATATGATGGCAACATCATTTTCTCCATTCACTTTCCTAGTGAAGAACTCTTGATTCAAGGAATTGGAGCTATCCTTCCTTTCCTTGGATCCTATATGATTACATCCCATTCCCTAAGCATTGTACGACACATATGGATTAAATACTTACCCCATAGCTGATGTTATGGAGCTGAACACTACAAGGCAGAGGGATTGATCACCTCATTTCTACATTTCCACAACTTTCACTGTTTCCTCCGTATTTTGACTGAAGCCTTCTGAGCAGGTGAAACCTCTTGTCAATAAGATATCAAAGTGTTACATGTGCCTTACTTATCTACTGGGGTCATATGGTACCTGGGGAAATGGTAGGTAGTCGGGTTTAATGTGAGAAAAGGAAGAGTACCTCAAAGTCCTTGGAGCAAAAGCCTTTCACCAGCATCAAAACACCTCCCAGGGGAGACCACTTCTGTTTACTTCCGGTCTTTCTGCCTTACACCACAAATTCGTAATTTTTGTTTTTAAATAACCTTAGAGAAATAATTACTACATTCATCAGTGCAAGCAATATTATAATTATCATAATCATAACTAAGCACTAAACCCACAAGGGTCACACAGTGCTGACAGGCAATAATCACTGAAAAGATTTATTATTGTCTTATAATCATAGGGCAGCGCTAAACCCGTAGGATTATACAGCACATGTGGGGGAGGGTGAAAGGTATTCAGGCTCAATTCCGGGAAGTGGAGCACAGATCCAATTTCCTAAATCAAGAGCCCCTCACCAGCATTAAGGAACCTTCCTTGAGGGATGTAGAGGTTTAGAAACAAGAAAACTCTCACATATACATGGTACACATACCTGCTTGTCTATATGGCTTCACGTCCAACAAGCAAAATCCTTAATATGTTTCTCTGATATATGTGGGGTCAATATCAGAGTGTAGCATGTTAGACAGAAGCGTGTTACATAGGAGTGAATGGAGACAAATGGTTTTCAGGACTTGACGTGCTGTTGGAATGTGAGCAAGGTAACATTTATGAAGGGAGTCAGGGAAACCGGAAATACAGTGCCTGCACTCTGAAGTAGGGGGAGTTAATGTTGCAGTTTTATAACTGTAGTCTAAGTGCACCTCTGGCAAGACAGTGATGGAGTGAATGATGATGAAAATTTTTCTTTTTTTGGGTCACCCTGCCTTGGTGGGAGAAGGCCAATGTATTAATAAATAAAAAATTAATTTTTTCAAAGTATCAAACACTATTTTAACACAGTTTTCACTTGGGCCTTCTGAAGTACAGATCTTTATAGTAGTTGAGTTATTAAGTTGTAATTGTTCCATCAGATCTGTGGTCAGAATGCTGCATCTGTTTGTTTGGTATCGAGATCCTTCAGTTATGTTTGGTTGTGTGTCTGAAGAGATGTCATTTGTTTGTTAGTGGTCTATGCAGCTTCATTTTGTTTATTTGATGGCTCAGCATGCTTTTCAGTTCCGTTATTTTGTTTGCTTGCTTAGCTACCATTTTTTATATTATATTCATGAGGAGTGCTAAACCTGTAAAGGTTTTACAGCAGCTGGGGGAATGGGAGGCATTCAGGTTCAGTCCAAGGGAAGACTAGGTCCAATTCCTTAGATCAAGAGCTCTTCACCAGTAACCAGATTTCATAGCAGTGTGGTAATTTTGCAGTGATGATACTGCATCTTCAAGCCTTTTGATAGTTGTTAGAAGTTCTTAATCTGTTTGTACAAATCCCCTAAAGTAGTTCGACTGTTTTCCTTCCTAGTGCATCGGTGTAGAATGCCTGCCATCTACACCCTTGGAGTGGGTCGGAAATATTATGTCATGAGCGTTGGAGTTAAACTGATGCAGGTTGCCCACGTCTGCCTCTTAGTCATATTGCTTGAAAGTTGCAGGGCTATTATGATGTGTTTTGGAGGCTTCAATTGTAGTTCATGGTGGTCACATCTGTTTAATGAGCACATTTGTTTATTTTGATCTTTAGATATTATTGAGGCTGGTTTGCACCGAGTGTTGCATCACTTTATGTTTCCATGTAATGTAGGACTATATCATTTGTGGCGACTTATTTGAGCCAGGAAATCTAAGTAAATGTGGAAATCTTATAAGTGAGGCTCCCTCAGGCAACAACCTAAAAAATCTAAAGTTGGCATTTTCAATAAAATCTTTTTTTTTTTTTGAAAAATAAAGAAAAATTAAACTTAGACATTGTCTTGATTTGTCTTTTATTCAAAGAAAAGTTTGGATGTGAGCAGGACATTCATAGCAGAAACTTCTTTACATAGATACCTGCTACTTCATATACGTATATATATATATATATTTTTTTTAGAAAAATAGCCAAATATATTTTACAAATAACTAGATAACAAATTTTCTAGCTACAGGTACGAGCAGACTTAAGATGAATCAAGAAATATATACTGTATTTTACCTAGAGCAATTTCATAAAAATAAAATTACTGACACGTATCTAACAAACGAATATACGTATGTTAAATATTTAAAATAATATTTCTTTGTAGTTTCAAATGGCTCTAATCGTGGGAGAGTTTAAAAAATGTTTTAACTTAACAAATGTTTCATTACCAGATCAACAATCTATATATCTATAAATTGGGCCAAATTACAATTAAATAACTAAGCATGCAAAGAAGTTAACATATATGTCAGACTATTTTTTAAACCCTGCCCAATGGTGGGAGAAATTGTCATGCACACTATAGTGGTGGCCAAGACAACACACACAAAGTGTAGATAATAAAAGTCACAATACAATTGCTAGAAAAATTTACACCTAACCCACTAATTAGAAGTGGAAACTAGACAGCATTTTGGTGCATCCCAGACCATCATCAAGTTGAAGACAGACAGACGTCATCTAGGCTCAATTTTCAATTTGTGGGTTAGTTATCAGACACAAAGAGTATCATCTCTCTTTGACTTGTGGCACATGTCTCTGCAGGAAGAGGCCACCAAGTACAAGATTACATGAAATAATGAAGCTATCATGTGCACGACAGGTGTACCATGCTGCCTAGTACATGCATGGGAACTCTGTTCCTGTAAATAATAATGTAGCGCACTACCCACTGTATTGTAGAGGGGTTGGCTAAGTATCTTTGGTCAAATGTGGCATGAGAATATACTCATGGTAGCCATGAACAAAATCAATTTAATATAAAATATTACTTCAAGTACTTCAATATGTAATAAATCCAGCCATATAAACTACATCCTAGTTCCTCTTATACCATCTATATACAAAAAAACTAATAATTTTTCCAAATGCATGATATTACAGCATCTAACAATACTTTGTACTTTTCTAGTAGAAATTAAACTAAAAATAAGTAAAAAAATAATGACTACATTAAAATATTTGTATGTAATTAACTTCAACAATCAGATTAGCTATACTTGGCTTTACCTGATCTCTTCACAAAAAAATTGCATGCAAATGCAAATTGTACCCAATAATAAAATATACTTTTCTCAAAGCAAAACTTAGAGAATAAGATTTAAGCATTAACACTTCAGGAACCTAATGATAATGTGATAAATTTCTTGTACTGTTATTAAGAGAGTTTAGCAAATAAATAACGATAACTTATTATTTCAGAATTTTTTGGATAATGATCGATTAAGATAATTATGCATGCCTGCAAGCAAATACAGTATGTCTCCAGTCCTAAAATCTCCATACCCATGCTATGTCTGTAACCTGCCACTGAGTAATGCACAGGTAACCACTGCAATTGCAACAGTGCTTCAATCAAATTGCATAAATTTATTCAGTGATAACTTTATGTAACTGCAAAATATTGGCACAACTGTGGGCCAATAACTGTTTATGGGGTAAATTAATTAATGTTTTATAACAAAAACAAAAATGCTGAAGATATTGCTACCCACACACTGCTGAGTGCCAGATTACAAACATTTACTGGACTGTGCCTAGTTAGACTAAAAACTTTATACTGTGCTCATTATTAATCCACATGGAGACAATCTCTGGAGACTGACTGGTCTGTATATTTCGGCCCCCTTCTGGGATCCTTTTCAGCAGGAAGAGGATCCCAGAAAAGGATCCCAGAAGGGGTTCCCAGAAAAGAATCCCAGAAAAGAATCCCAGAAGAGAATCCCAGAAGAGAATCCCAGAAAAGGATAACAGGAGGAGGATCCCAGAAGAGGATCCCAGATGGGGATCAAAATGTACAGATCAATTAATTAACTGAGTTTCTGTCTCCATGTGGCTTATTACTGAGCACTGATAAGTGTTTATTATACTTTATTCACATTATACTGTATTATACTGCATTATAAATATAGACTTATGCCTTTGGCAACTCTATGGTAATGTGACAATTTATGTACAAATAAACTATTTAATTAAATGAAATTTAGGCACAAATGTACATCTTTAAGTTATATTCAACTTCTACTACAACATGTCATGAAGGCCTATTGGCAGAGATCAAGATCATTTTCAACCGTCTAATACGACAGGTTGAGTTCATTCCTTACGAAAAGGTAAATATAAGGGTACAGTACAGTTTGAGTTATTACTATCAACACCCTCTCTACTAACCTATAAGCACACACATTACTACACGCTGCACTGTAAACTAGTAGTAAATTTGGAATCATTTTCAGATGATGATAATCACCAAAATACTTTGATCTGATCATGGTCTGTAATTAGCTTGAAGTACATCTCTAACATAGATGCGTGTTTCCTATGGGAGCCCAGTCTTTGAGGGGGAGATTTCAAAAAAAAGTCTTCCCTAAATATTTCAAATGACATTAAGTATTAAAAGACTTAAGCAGGAGCATTTAAAATATTTGTCAAAGAATACTCACTGCTGGCCTTGGCCCCATAAAAGAAAAGCAGTAAGTGCTAGCATTGAGAATAAATATTTGTAAAATGAATGGACATGCAAAAGAGTAGAAGGAAAAAATCACAAAAAAGTTTAGAGGGACATGTGAGAAAAAAGACAAATAGAAAAATAAAATTTACTGTGAAGGTAATAAGGAAGGAGAAAGAGTTGACGATGAAGTAGGACTAGTGTGAGAGTAGCCCAAGTTAAACACTACCACTGAGGAATGGAAGGAGAGAGAGAGAGAGTGGATCATGAAGTGGGGATAGCGTGAAAGTAGCCCAAGTTAAACACTACCTCTGAGGAATGGAAGGAGAGAGTGGATCATGAAGTGGGGCTAATATGAGAGTAGCCCTAGTTAAACACTACCACTGAGGAATGGGATAAGCCCCTCACCTGTGCTATGGTAGTGCTTTCATGGATATGCCTAGGTCAAGCACTCCATTACCTGGGTAGAATATAACTCAGGAGTATTGCCATGGTATAGTGTATATTATAGTGTGACTTAGAACAAACACAAGTAAACATACACACATATGCACACATAAGGGCACATGCACACACACATGCACACACACACATATATACCTATACATACATACCTATACTTACATACATACATAAACAGCTGCAGCCTGCAAGATGTATTACTTAATTAACTATAACATGGTTTTAACCATTGGGTCAATCAGGTATAACACTGATGAAAAGCTCATTAATGCAAGTCAAAAAAGCATAAGCAGATATTGCATTTGCTTTTATTTCTCATCATCAAGCGGTAGTCTGCACATCCTCTCTCTCTCTTTCTTTCTGATGCATCTGAATCATGCACATAAAATATCCCAAAATCAACAAAATATATACACATTAATTTAACAAATTGCATATGTTTGTGAACAACTTTGTTTTGCCAAATTGGCACCAGGTGTTCGTCATACATTATAAAACTCATAAGTCTGAAACAAGTTTAGTGTTAAATTATAACAAAGAATCAGTGTGAAGAATGAAGCTTCAACTTGCAAGTTGATCATTAAAACAGTGTTATGTTTATGAACCATTAAGAGATACATGAGTGGAGATGTGGCAGTCAGACCCATCCAAGGCTTACTTGCACATTACCAAGCGAGGTCAGGGAACCCTTTGTAATGCCAACACCAGGGCAACCGACCCAGGGAAAGTCAAGTAAGTGTCATGGCTGACTTGGACGTGGATGGTGGTGGTGGCATACGCAGGGTGAGGGTTGGTGGGCACTAGAGGAGAGGGAGTTACCCTACATGCATCACTTCCGGAGAGTCAGGTACACAATGCCAAGCCAAAACACTCAGCCAAAGCTTCAAGGACTCACAAGTAGGTAGACTCGCCTGCAAAAGTCAAAGCTCTGGCGTTACTTAATAAAAAAGCTCACTTTTAAAACACACAATATTAAACCTCAGTGTTACACCCATGTACAGATGTATGTGCATAATGAAGTGCAATTATTGTTCTCCAATAAGTTTATATTAAAACTTCACATTTTAAACAATCCATTTTCATTATACACACTTTTAAACCTTTGTCAGTACTGAGTCACAAGAAATATTATACATTCCACATAAAGGATGACTTTGTTCAGCAAAAATCTGTAACATATTTACACAGTAGTATTACAATTAGAAGAGTAATGTTTATAGAACGTGCAATATACCGAGTGCTCCAAGGCATCCCCTTATCCAGTGCTCCAAAATGCATGCATTTCTGGCAAGTCAAGCGCAAAATACCATGCAAATACTCTGAGAAGGTTAAATGGTATGAGCATAAAAAGAACAGCGACACTATGAAAATGCCTTTTAAAGAAGCTTCATAACCTCCAGGTAAAAAAAGTGAGTGATTACAAAAGGCCATAAAATAGGAGATATAAAGACAAATTTAATATAAACATCTTTAATGAGGATCTTCAATTAAGTGTGACATTGTTAGTAATTTAAAGCCTTCATTAAACTACACACTTGCCTACCAAGACTATTGTTAATTATATCCTAATTACATGGCCAATAAAGGCTTAAAGTGACTAACCACATCACAAATAAACATGTTCTACATAGAGTAGGAACCTCTAGCTGTATGAAATTTACAAAATATTTTCCCTATGATGATTCAACATCTAAGAACCTGTACACCACTCTTAGCTATCAGTAGTGATCTATTTTAACTTGAACAATGAGTACAGTTTCATGAGATCTCAAAATGTATATACAAAAGACAGTGATTATCACGAATTCCATTGCCACCTTCTGGCAAGGGGCAGGCAAAAGGAGCCACACCAACAGAAAATTATTAGCATGGCAAGAATTATAAAATATCTATACAAGTTTTAGCCAAAGCAAAACCCTCAACATCTACAAAATATGAGTTAAATATCTCACATGTTGAAAATCCCTATGAACACATTTTTGAAAATGTTAAGGGACACGTAAGTACCCCTAATAACATGTTCATTTTTCCACTATAATCCACCTTGTCCATAATTACTATTGCATTTGCTCTGTCTGCTTTGGTAAGGTGAAGTCTAGGATCCTTCCTTAATTTATAGTATAACTTAACAAATCTTTGATGACAATTGTGTTGTAGATGTTTGAGCAAAGCTCAGACCTCCATGTGATAGTAATTATGGACAAGGTAGATTATAGTGGAAAAATGAACATGTTGTTAGAAGACAGGGGTACTTATGTGCCTCTTAAGAGGGAGATTAACTTTAAGTTGCACCATTTTAAAGTGTAGAGTAAATGGGTAGATAAATGAGACTCTTTTGTAACATAGGGGAAACTTTATTCTGGAAATGTTTTGCCATGCAGTAGCTTCTCCAGTCCTATGCAGAGAGAGGTTGAAGATGAGGAGGAGTTTGAGGTAATCAATCCCTCAGTCTAAGAGTCAATGTGTTCATTCCATCAATCTTGACAAAAGTCACATTGACTCCAGGCTGAGGGACTCATTACCTCAAACTCTTCTTCATCTTTCACCTCTCTCTGCAATAGACTGAAGAAGCCACTGCATGGCAAAATGTTTCCAGAATAGAGACTCCCAAATATTTCTCAAGTGTCTCATTTATCAACTTGTCAGTATCTAAACCATTTATACACACACAAATGGATAGAGGAAGATCTGCAATGTGTTTGTGTTCAGTTGCTCAACTGTAACTGTGGTGGACATAGGTGTTAAGTCCAGTCATGTGAAGAAATACAAATAGAATATTTGTGCCCAGATCTGAGGGTTCTACCCTCACAGCCCAGCGTGAGGCTAGGCTTTCTTGTCGATGGCTTGGCTATTTAGGCCATTGCTGTTAGTGGCATGCAAACATACATAGCCATCATGGTACAACTGATCTGGCACCTGGAGGTATTGGTTCAGTTCCCTCTTGAAAACTTGTATTATTTCCCTAAGAATCTTCTTAAGACACAGAAAAAGTAAGGAATTCCAATTATAAATATATCCTCTATGTTATCAAAAACTGACCTGTCATTTAAACTGCTAATCACACTTTACAAGTTAAAAATCTTTAGATTTAGATATATTCATAGCAGCAAACTTAACAATCAAAAACAGTTTTATTTTCAAATCAATTCCACCATTCAACAAATAAATATTTCCATGCACCTGAGGTGACAGTTTACAGGGAGAGGAATGGAGGGGTGAGAAAGGGAGGGAAGGAGGAAGAGGGAGAGGAAAGAAAAGAGGGGAGGAAGGGGAAATGAAAGGAAGAGAGGTAAAGGAGGTAAAAAGTAGGTGGAACAGGGAAGGAGTAATGAATTTTTAATTGAAATCAAGATTTAATAAAAAAAACTTATTTATTATTAAAAAACTATCTGAAGATTATTTAGAGATCCCATTGTATAAGATTTCCATATACAGTACAAGTATTATTATAGTCAGGGGAAGTGCTAAACCCATAGGGGTCATACAGCACCTGAGGAAAGTAAGATAGCCAGGTTAATCTACAAGGGAGTGTAACTTGGGGATGCCCAGGGCATGTGAGTGTAGCTTGGGGATGCCCAGGGCATGGGAGTGTAACTCGGAGATGCCCAGGACATGAGAAACTCCTATATATGGTAAAGTCCTCTCAAATTCACAAGACGTTTTTCTAACTTATTTGA
This sequence comes from Cherax quadricarinatus, assembly GCF_038502225.1. Classification (NCBI taxonomy): domain Eukaryota; kingdom Metazoa; phylum Arthropoda; class Malacostraca; order Decapoda; family Parastacidae; genus Cherax; species Cherax quadricarinatus. Next base: position 1,546,692 of record NC_091363.1, read on the forward strand.
ACGTTACGTATTATAGCTAAGTTATTCCTTTACATGGGAACAGTAATATAGTAGGGTTCTATTGACTTAAAATTGTTATGAGTATCTCTTTTCCAATAGCTTTTATCAAAATATACTTTTAAATACTATGGAAAATGGCAGTTCCTGGTACATTATTCACTGGAAAGCTGTTGCCACAATCAAGCCTAACTAAAATTTGGCTATTCAGTTTGACTCCCAAATGTTGCAGTTTACCACCGACTAAAGCACAATATTGTTCACTATAGCAAACAACTTCTTCAATCTTCACAGTTATCTTCTTGTTCAAATATTATCAACTGCTGACACTTTTATACAAAGTTTTGAGAAAATGTCTCAAATGTGTTTTTCCTCAGTAGTAGAATACCAGTTGCTCAATATAAAATTACATAGTGTTCTCAGTATCAATAAGCAAATTCCTTCAGAGTTATGAAATTCTTAGCTTTACAAATCAATCAGTATATAAACATTAAAAAAGTGTCCATTAAAAATTTCTGTAACATTTGCTCCTATAGCCAGACAAGATTTACCAAAGGCAATGAACTCTGTGATAATTGGTACTATGGATTAAGTTAAATGACAGGTGTTACTGACCTGTTCAAAACTTATTATAAGTACCTGAAAGTTATACCACCCCTCCCTCCCTCCAACCATAACTTTTGTAGTCATAAAAAAAATGTTAAACCCATGTGGGTCACCGAGCCCCCCTCCAACCCTAAACATGATATTATAACTTCAACTCACGGAACGGGTGGGGTTTCAACCCACTCAATCGTGTTATGATTTTGTGAGTCATTATAAGCTCACAATTACATAAATAAGTCATCAAGATGAAGGGGCTATGTGCCATTAATACTAATTGTGGAGAACAACTTTTTTAACTACTCCAACCAATATAAGATGGGTGAGATTCCTCCTACACAAAACAACTACTGCAAAGCATAGCTAGCAACCTGTGACTGATGGAGCACTTACAGCAAGTGAAATACTCACACTTATAAAATGCTCTTTACAACAGTGCTAGCTGGTAGCCAACAAAACAGTTAAGGGAGCAATATACACTATTTCTAAACTATTCAATTTTAACAAAAATTCTCTGGAAAATTATATGTCTGGAAAGGTAAGCCTTGGCACTAACATGTATAAAATAGTTGTACCTTCTGAAATCTATATTAACATTGGCCCTGATATAATCTTTCTGGATAAAAAGAGTAAAATCAAACATGAAACACCTAGAACATAAAACAGCTAGCACTTAGTGGTAAAATGTCACCTGGCTTTAAGGACCCACATTAAACAACATTGCATTTTTTCGTCTTATTAAATAAAATATTACAACACACATTAATTACAAAAATGAAGAATAAAGATATTCCATCAAATGAATTTGTAATAATTATTCAACATGGAACATTTACATTTCATCTAGATGTGTTGAAGGGTTTTTTGCTCTCCATTACACAAGCCTCTTGAAAGTAGAATATATAACAATGGCACCACTGGAAAAAAAAATTTCTATGTTCATTAGTGACTAGTGCTATTTTTGTATATCCACTGCAATTTACCCTCAATGTAACATAATAAGCTTTTAAAATAGTAGTATCACATAATGAATAAGAAAACATTTCCAATGTAGACACAATAATAATGTTTAGCCGAGTGAATCAACAAGCGTACAAGTCTTTGCATTATAGGCTTCTCGAGTCTAACATCATCGGGACTTTGTACTTGGACAACATTCACTATCAGTATGAAGAATGTCAGCCAGCATGAACTTTGTCTACAACAAAATGAATGCTATTATGGTGAATGAAGTGAACACATCTCATGGTGTACAACATGAGCCTCTCTCACTGTGTATATATGAACACCTGCCATGGTACATGACATGGCCACCTCTCATGGTACATGACATGGCCACCTCTCATGGTACATGACATGGCCACCTCTCATGGTACATGACATGGCCACCTCTCATGGTGCACAACATGGCAGCCTCTCACAGTACATGACATGACTATCTCTCATGGAGCAACATATGAGGAACCTTCATGGCACATGACATACATAAACACCACATTATGACTTAACAGTAAAGTATCACATTTCTTCATATTTAGCATCCAAAGATGAAAACTCCACGACTCTACATGTACAAAAATTAAGTGTTTTGGGAGTCAAAGAGGCGATACAAACAGCATAATTTAGTCAACACATCTTGAAAGAAGTGACCACAAGGTCAGTGCACTGTTCATCTTGCTTGTAATCATGTACTTTAATAGTTTTTCATAAATAATACAAAGCCATGTCAGCTAACTTCTTACTTCTTAAATTATTCAACAGACACATTCTATATACATTAAAACAAATATGAGTGATGTTCAGATTTTGGGAGTGACATGAGAGTTACTCTCTCTGGTTCTTGTAGTATGGGTTAGCAACACACACACGAATTCCATGACAGACAAATGCAGTTACATGGGCCTTGTATTGACAAAGTTTTGCCCATACAGTGGATTTCATTGAGTGAACTGATAAAACCCACTAGGTGAACAAAACATTGCCAATAAAATTTCCATATAATTACACTTGTGTCTACTCATCATGATTCTTGCAGTATCATGCAATAGCCTCTCAAGAACCACCCTTACCACTCCTAAAATTGATCACTATCATAATATTACAAACAATGGCACTACATAATCTAAATATTTTCATTTTGAAGTTAAAGCTAAACTGCAAACACAAAATGTATACTCTTGCATATTGTATTTTAAATACATTACCAGACATCAGTTTACAACCTTCTGCATTCCACAAATCGTTGCAAAACACATAAAGTACCGAGGTTTCCTCTGGGAGTTGATATTAATCTCTCAACTGATACAAAGCCAGCAAGCAGAATTCTTTGTAAGCTACCTTAGAGAAATAATGTCGAGTCCTTGACTCCTGAAGATGTTGAGTGGCTGTAGTATCTGCTAAGCATACTACACATAACTGCTGTGCTTCTTACACAGAGGTACTGACACAAGCCAACTTTGCCCCAAAAAATACACTTTTCAAAATATTTATCTTATACCTTGCTAGATATAAATTTTTGTAAACTAATAAAGTAATATATATAGGCTTTTAATTTTGTATCAAAATAACTTAAAGTTCACCTAATCTTGATAAAACTAACTTAAAATATACTATAACCTAATCCAATTCAACTTATCTTGGTATTATTGAACATCAATGAAATACAGTACAATAATTTAATGAGTATTTGACTTATTTTTGTGGAAATGCAACATTAAAATTCCATTCTGTTTGTTTATGAAAATAATCAATGCTTTATAAGACAAGACTGCAAGCTCTGCCTGAAGAGCATGACACAGCCACCTCTTACATCACTTTGGGAAGATATATGACAGATAATTTATAAATAAAAAACTCAAAGGTATTAATAGGCTAGCTAGGCCTACTAAATGTCTCAGCCTACAAAATTAAGCTGGAGTGGCTAGCAATTGTACAGGAAGATTAGAGCACACAATATGCCAGAATACCTCAAATTCTGTCATTGCTTTTTTTTGCACTCTTGACTAGGTCGTTAATAACTGTTCCATAATGATTATGGCTGTAATGAAGAGGGAAAAGAAGGGAAACAGAGATGGGAGGGAGGGGAAGGAAACAACAGGGAAGAGAATTATTTGCTGATGCTTATTACAAAAGTACCATAGGAGCCACAAAGACTTATCACACCTACAACAAAGATCTCCACAGACTTGCCTTTTGGCAGTTGGAAGAAGTTCAACACTGGGTCATCTCTTTTTGGGAAGTGGTGGAAAATGAAAACTGGCATCAGGAAGGAGGAGAGGACTTCAAAGTTGGTTAACATTAGTCAGTGAATAAAGAAATTTTTTACCTGGGACACAAAACCACCACCCCTAGATTAACAGGAAGTGACTAACGTTATCAACTATCATAGTTTACTTATACTCAGACCAATTTGCTGTCATGACGCAAGTTCCTACTAGTAACTTCATGTTTGATGCAACTATGTTCAAGTTGTAAGGAGTGACAAGAAGACAGAAGAGCTTAATCTCCTTATACCACTAAACACAGGAAAGGCTTAGGGATTGGGCAAACCCAAAATTGTGTGATGTGCTGACCACCTAGCATAACATCTCATTCACTTCTACCAGATCTGTCTAGTAAAGGATAAATTGCCCTTTGTGGTCAAAGGGTTGGAACACCACATGCACGCAGAACACATTATACAGTGTATTTGTTATATGTAAATAGAGACACTGGCACTTGCCATCAAAGAATGAGACAAAGAATGGTGATGTGAAGAATCTGCCATTATAAACACAGAGTAAGAATAGGTACATGTTAGCTATTCCTGTATACAAGTCCTTTATCTCACATACTCCCTAATGACTTGATAGTCACTATGTGGGTGAAATGCTGTGGTTAATAAAGGCCTCCAGTGACTGGAGCACCAGTCACTGAATAAATCCAAAACCACTGGACAATATTGGTGCCAGTAACCAGGCATTGCACTGAGGCCTCTTGCAAAACTACGAGCAGTAAAACTCTCTGGCTTCATTCTACACATGAATGACAAACTACAAAACTATTCTTTCACTGTTGTTTTTTATGGAAAAGTGCAGGTCACTTAATCAGCACCAGTGTACCACAAGGGTGAGTGTTTGGTCCCTTGCTATGGAATGTCTACTTTCATGGCAACCTTCACCTCATCCTTGAATGCTGTGCCTGTACAGATGACCTCATTAACATTGATCCACACAGATGAAGATGATCAATGCCTTCAGGAAGGTTAATTGCGAGTAAGAGGCTATCTGTCTCCGATAAGCAATGGCAGGAAACTTTTGTTACCGAGATACCAGAAAATGATCATCTCTAGACAGGATGATGTTGCTACTGAAACTGGTACAAAAATGCATGGTGGAGATTTAGCGCTCAATGTTAGTGACAACAGAGGCTGCAAAACCATAAAAGGCACAAGTTCTCTATCAGCATGTATCACTCTCTTGACTCCCCTGCCTCCAGTTTAATCTCCAGCTAATGGATAATGATGAGGATTGCACAAGGCAACTGAAGTCTTGTCTTTCCCCAACATGGTTAGCCTGTCACATCAGAATAACCTTCAACACTGGAAAGATGAGAGCACCCTTACTGTTATGTATGTACAAGCCCAATATTTTCAGGGTCCTCCACCTGGAACAAAGTCCTGGGCAGCCATGCCATGAAGACAGGTATTACATGACACCACAGACAACCATCAGTAACTTCATGTCTTTCTGTACACTTCCCAAAGAAATAATTACATCAGTAATTTCAGTGTGACTGTAGTCTTCTCAAAGAAACCACTCTATCAATGATCATTCATTCTTATACAGTACTGGCTTGCATTAGCAACAAGTTCTCACAACAATTTACATTGGGGAAATCAAATTATCAGAGCAAATAAAAGTTGAGGTTCAGAGCTGGCTTGACCTGGATCTCTATATGAAGCTTGCTTGATATTTGAAGTGCACACCTAGAAATGAATTGTACTAAACAAGTTTCTAAAGCCAAGTAATGAAATAAGCTGAAGATGATAAGCTCTTGGCTTGGGACATAACAGCACAAATTCTCAGCCTAACCACTGCAAGATCTGTGGAGAGTAACAGAGAGAGATGGTGAGCAGAGGGTAAAGGAAGGGGAGGAAGGAGGAAGAGAGAGAGGACTGAAGGAGGGGAGGAGAGAGAGAGAGAGACAAGAAAAAAAAAGTACAACAATGATAAAGTGAGGTGAGGAAGACAGTAAAGTTAAGACTGGTGTGTGACTAGAGTCACTCACCCCCTGATGACTCACAACTTCCAGATGTGGATCACCATTAGTGTCTTGGAGCGCACACACTACTCGATGCACTGGAAACATCTCGCTACCGAAAAGTGAGAAACTATAACTAATTTAATCTGTTTAATCTTCAGTCTGCCTGAAATACACTGCATAACTATTATGCTTTTCCAGGTTTGATACACCAATACACAATGTAATACTATGCACATTGGAAAATAAATTTTACTTTATTTTTCTGTAAGTGAACAGAAAAACAAAAAAAATATGAGGTAAGGTCTGTAAATTTTGAATCGAGTCAAAAATCCTCTTCTGGAGGTGGTCTCCACCTAAAACTGAAATAACTGGATTTCTCTTTACATGCATTTAATTTTTCTAGGTGATTTCTTACTTTTCATCAATGAGTGGTCATGAGACTTAAGTGCAAAAGCATCTCAGTATTAACATCTCTCACCTGAGCTCACATCAATTACTTCTTTATTTGTAAGCCAATTCTGCTCTGTTATCCACTCTTCCAATTGTTTTATGTGGGGCATGAACTATGCTTTATGTTGTAAAATTCAGAGACTAATTAACTGCTTTACAAGTCTCGATAAAGCGGTTCATAAATAACAGATAAGCTCAGGTGTTAACAATACAGCCTCTCCTCACTTAGTGACATACTTATTTACCAACGACTCGGACTTACGACGGGCTCATACCTAAATAATGTATATTAGAGCTGATTTCCTCTATTCTGTTAATTACAATATACAGTACACTGTATAAACATTTAAACATATACCAGAAATGTTATAAATTGTGCAAACCTACTACCATTACAGTATGCTCCTCATTTAGCGACGAATTTGTTTACCAACATGGTCTTAGGAACAGAACTATGTCGTTAAGTGAGGAGAGGTTGTATACAGTTCACACTCAGCAGCAGAAATCAAAACACTGTTTACCTATAACTAACCCAACATTACAGTACAGGGGATCCTCAACTTACAGACGCCCGAACTACCCGAGTCAGACTTACAACTGAGGTTCAAAAATGACACCGAGAAAACAATTATTTTATGAATGCCAGTCTGCAGTTACAAACACATGTGATACACCAACATCCTTTGTCTTATCATTTCCGACAGGATAATAGGATCGAGGTTACAAATGATTCATTTACAGGTTTTAAACACTGGGAATGCAACTCATAGTTCATAAGTTGGGGTCATCCCTATAGATGTTTTGTAACAAACACTGGAGGCTGTGAATGATGACAAGATTTAATATAATCTATGGTTCACATAAACACAAATCTAGGGCTACCTATGGTTCTGATCTACAGTTAATTTGGCAAACAATTACATTTTGTATATCTACAAACAAAACTAGTCTGTGGTTGTAGCAGTATAAAAAAAAATGCATCTACAAATATATAAGCATATTAATTGCATCAAGAGATGCTTGCCAGGACAAATAAAAGACACAGTAACAATATTTGAAAGCAATAAGACACTTTCTGCTGAGAGCATTAGACTAGGTAAACATATCAAATTTAGATATATTTCTGATTAGCCCTGAGTTACTATGGACACAAAAAAAAAAAAAAAACACGAAACGGATGGGATTTGAATCCATGGCAAGTGAGTGGGGTAAAACTTCAGGCCAGTGTGTAAGCCAGTAAGCCGGCTGGCCCAGTGGCTTACACACTGGCCTGGAGATCCACCACTCACTCACCACAAGTCTGAACCCCACCTGTTCCGTGGTTTGTTTACAATCGTGTTATTACGATTTTGTGAGTTACTGTGGACATTTTGCATGCCATATAAAATGAATCATTATGTTAAAATAACAATAAATAATACT